>NC_053402.1:0-10655 GCF_016859285.1 Xiphias gladius | reverse complement strand
TGGTTCTTTTTGGTAAGTTAATGATGAATGTTTGATTTTCTCGGGATTTTATTAAAAGTAAGACTCAGACTCTGTCAGAGTCTGAGCATCAACACCTGTCAAGATGAAAAGAAAACATCATATGATTTAAGATAGAAACTCAAATAGAAATTATTTTAGATCATTATCAGTGAAACTCTTCACCTGCCCAGCAGACAGTTAAAAGCAGCAGCCCTGTCCTATAGTCCATCATGTTGAACTGTGTGTCCACTGTCCTCTGTCGTCCTCTCTGCAGTCAGTTAAGTAGAGGTGGAAGACATCTGAGCTTTGCATTGACTCCTCCTCACAGGTCTGGACTCCAGACATTTTGTGAATAGGTGAATTAACATCTTTGAGTCAACCCCTTAAGTCAGGTGTTCAAGGTTTTTTCAGAACAAATATTTGAGTTTTTTCTGCAAAATGTCTGTCAGTATTAAAACTGCAGCCATGTGTATTTTAAAAATATATTTTTAGATTGTGGATATTTCACCCCTGTAATTATCTTCTGATCCAGCCAAGTTTGCCTTCTGATCAAATGTTTTTCAGCTTCTTTCTCTTTTCAAAACTGACATTATCAACGTGCCTTGGCAGGTGGTGAGGAAACCCAGATGTCACTGAGGTCACATTGCGACTTGTTTACAGTGGAGTTTTTTTGTGCGGCTGCTCCACTGTCTTCAGTCACTTAGTCGAGCACGGAAGTAAAGAGCAGAATCTTCTGCTGTCAGACTCTTGACCTGGAGGTACTGACTGATGCTGGACTCATCTACAGTCATGATGGAAGGACTTTGAAAGGAGCTGCCATAGATAGCAGAGTTTGAACCTGTGTTCATCCGTTTAATCCACCCAAGAGCTTTCCCTGGTCTCTGTATTATCAAGTGCATTGTTTTGCTTGTCATGTAAAACCCAGGTAGGATCTATGGAGTCTTCACTGCTTCTCCAGGTCTTATTACCTCAGAGGGAGACTGGTCCAACATGATTTTGAATCAGAGGTTGGACATTGAAGAAAAGAAGAATTGTCTTTTTCACCATGAATATTAATAACTACATAAAAATGGACTCTTGAACATTGTACTTTTCTAATCTTTGATAAACAACGTAGTTCAGTGCTCTCTCTCTCTCTCAAAAAAAAATCCAGTCATTTCGTTTTCTTTTGCCAGACTGAGGGCGTTACTGTATCTAAAGAATTTGTAAGAACTTTCGCCTTCAACATTACATGTTCATCATCATCACAATATAAAATGTTACTGAAATTCAGTGAATGTGAGTTATAGTAATGCTGCTGTGATTACATTTTAAACTCTCACTTGAATCTTACAGAGTAACTGTAGAGAAAATGCAAAAAAAAAAAATACAGCTGGGTTCATTTTAAAAGATGACTTGTTGCTAGTTGAATTTCATTCTTGTGTTGAGTCCATCCTTCAAAAATCAGGACCCGTGCATTCGTTTAGTGAAGTATGCAGGACGCAAAAAGTTAAATTCACATCTATTTATTAAGATACAGCAAAGTCTTAAAGATTGAGGTTGCTTACAGAGCTCTGGACCAGACTATGCATCCCTGACAGCATTCACATCAGTTCAAGAAGTCTGAGTGACTATTCTCTCCCTGGTCCAGCAGATATTAGGTTTAAACATCATAAATAACGTTGTCGGCATGGTCATCTTCTTATTGGCTGAGACCTCCATTGCTCCTCAGTTATGTGCCTCCCTCGTACGGACATTCCACTCTGGACATGCTTGACTCTCCCCATTTAATGGCTTATCTGTAGAAAACAGGTAATAAAAGACAAGACACTTCAAAGCACCCCATGAGAGTTTCTTACACTGTCACGCCGCCTCCAGATAAGGGGTTGCTTATCAGATATAAACAACCATATATCTTTGGGTGCATTCTTTGCAGATTAACACCTCTGTTTAGTACCAGCGCCTGATTGTAATAAGCACCACAAGCCACTTTCTTTTAGTCTCATAACAAGATAATATATAAAAACACATAAAAATAACCCTTCACTTGAAAAGCAGAAATTACTGTGACCCACTAATGATGGTAAGATGGAGAGATGGAAAGACTGTTTTTCTGACTGAACTTGTCTTTAATCATTTGTGGTCTGACGGCTCCTCCTCTAGCGGCTTCATGTTACCATGGTTCAGGCACTGAGGGGTTTTTGTTCAGGTCCACTGATGGTTTGTGTTATTGTGGGTGTCTGGCACAGTAATACACAGCAGTGTCTTCAGGCTGCACATTCTGTCCGTTTAGAGTCACTGTGTTGCTGGAAGAGTCTAGGTCGATACTGCACTTGTTCTTTAGCGAATCTTTGACGTCTGTGTCACTACTAATCCACTCCAGTCCCTTCCCTTCAGGCTGTCTGATCCAAGCTGTGTAGTAGTTGTCAACAGAATAAGAAACCTGACAGGTGATGGTCAGACATTGACCTGGCTGCACAGTCACAGAGGCTGGTTGTGTCCACTGTTCACACTTCGCACCTGTTGAAAAAATAAAATGTTTTGTAGAAAATGATCAAGTTATACTACAAAAGAAGAACTGTTCAATATGACATATCCAGAGAGACTCACAGGATCCAGCTGCCAACAGCAGCAGTAAAGTTACAAAGAACTTGGTTTATGGTGAAACTGACGTGCTGTGAGCTTCTGATCCTCTTTAACATCACAGTCTAATGTGAAGTCTTTATAACTGCGTCACAAGGAAGAGTATTAAATTTGCATAGAGACCTGACAGATCATGGTCACATGAATGTGGGTCAATGTGGAGCTAAATAAAGGAACCTATTATAATGATTATTATTGTTATTATAATATAAGGAATAAAAAAACTTAAATGTTTTAAGAAAATCTTTGGTTCAGTTTGGAGTCTGGAATTAACTTTGTAGGATTTATTTTCCAAAAACTGCTATTGTGTAATTATCATCTGGAGGTTTTTCCAATGTCCGTTTTAATTGTCTTTCAATGAGGCTTAAAACCTGCCTGATATTTATATTTAAATAGTTTATTGAGAGTCGTTTCATGACTCACTCAAATTCCTGCAATTAAAAAAAAATCTCAACCAGTTCAAATAATTGTTGGAATTTCTGTTTTCAGCACAGGATGTTTTTTATGTGCCTAAAGTTATTTTTGGAGATCAGTTTGAAATGAAAACATTACGTAAATTTAAGTCTATTGATTGAAATAATTGTTATTAATATGCTTAGAATTAATATAATATGTTATATTAGCTGGGATTCTTGCAGGGATACTAAAAATTATTGTCTGAAATTAGCATTGCAATAAATGTAATACGGAGAAAAATGAATGTTCCTAGTTGTGGTGGTAAATAGAGGAAGTAGTTTTCTTATCTCTCCTGTTACTGTCTCTCACTGTGTCTCTCTGGCACATTAATACACTGCTGTGTCCTCGGTTTTCAGACTGTTCATCTGTAGATAGACTTTACTGCTGGAGTCGTCTCTGGAGATGGAGAATCTACCCTGGACTGATGGGGAGTAATACATAGGAGAACTATAAGTGTCTATATAAGCAGTCCACTCCAGTCCATTATCAGGAGCCTGTCTGATCCAGTTCCACTCAGAGATTCCAAACTTAAACCCAGATGTTGTGCAGGTGAGGCTGAGGGATTCTCCAGGTCTTTTAACTGCTGGGTCAGACTATGTTATGGTCTGACCTTCAGTACCAATTGAAACTACACAACCACCACCAGGAGTGTCAGCTTTCTGTCAGCCATGTTGACAGTGTGTTTATTACGTCTTCAAATCCATGAATCCTCCTTAAATATGATGTAAACTGGATCCCTGTTAGGATTTGTTTACATTGAGCTCCACCTACATCACATTCTGCTTTTAAAGTTAAATTCAAGAGACTGAAACAGCATAACAGAAAATAAAGCACCATTTTAACACATAACAAATTCTGATTTAAGACGTGTAAATGCATTGATTTATCTGAATAAATAGAAAAACTATAATTTTTGAATTTTTATTTTTTTACATGTTTGCATTGAAGGATCCTGCAGATTTTTTTTTCTATAATTGGACTCCCTCAACTGATTTGCATAAAGTCTTCACTGCTGTTGACTTTTTAATTATTGTTAAAATTTAAAATAGTTGAATTCAGATATTCTGTTACAATTGATTGTACTTGTAATAATCACATTTTAAAAGATTTTTTAAATCGTGTGTGTTTATTTCTTCGTGTTACGTAAAACAGCAGTTAACTGAAAGCAAGTTAATCTAAATGAACGCTGCTTGATGTGCTGCAGCTGGTTGAAGGCCTGGATTTTCTTTAACTTCTGAAGGTTTCAGTTCTCAAATTGTGTTTGAGACTGCAGACATACAGAGAAACTCTGAGCCTTGGGAGGAAATTAACGCCTAGGAACTGAAACTTATGTGACGATATGCAAAATAATAATTGTTGTAATTTAAGAAAAAATATTTATGCTGACTATATTTATTTTGTCATTTTAACAGCACTACAATCTCCTGTACAATAAGACAAATAAAAAGACTTGTTAATCTCATGTGAGACAATCAGCAAAATCATTTAACTACACAAACTGTTTATTGCTCAGCTACTGTCTCAGTCGAGGAGTCGTTTTAATGAAGCTCTGTTAAGCAAGATGCCTATTTAATAACATGATTTCTACATTTGTATCTCTGTTTAAAAATATTTTTCTATTAATATTTCTATCATTGGTTCCCAAAGTGTCTGGTGTAACTTTATTCTATCATTTTCTTGAGCTACTTGAACAATGGACATTAATCATGTGAGATAATTGTGGTAAAGATGAGGACAGTAGGTTTTTGTACAGCTGCTGAACCAACTCCAGTCACTGTGAGTCTCGAGCACAATAATAAACAGCAGAATCTTCAGTCTTCAGACTGTTCATCTGCAGATACACCTGCTGTCTGCTGTTGTCTCTGGAGATGGTAAACCGGCCTTGGACTGACTGAGAGTAGTAAGTGCTGCCACCACCACCGCTACTGATACGAGCAATCCACTCCAGTCCTTTTCCAGGAGCCTGTCTGATCCAGGCCATATAGGAGCTGCTGAATGTGAATCCAGAGGCTGTACAGGTCAGTTTGTGGGATTCTCCAGGCCTTTTAACCACTGGTTCAGATTCTGTCAGAGTCTGAGCATCGACACCTGTCAAGATTAAAAGGAAACATCATATGTATTAAGATAGAAACTCAAATAGAAATTATTTAAGATCAGCATCAGTGAAACTCTTCACCTGCCCAGCAGACAGTTAAAAGCAGAAGCCCTGTCCTGTAGTCCATCATGTTAAACTGTGTCCACTGTCCTCTGTCTCCCTCTCTGCCGTCAGATAAGTAGAGGTGGAAGACATCTGAGTTTTGAATTGACTCCTCCTCACAGGGAGGAGAGAGTTGGAGAGGACTTGGCAATCATTTTTTTCTTACCGTTGAACAAGGACAGTTATAACACCCAAGTTTATATTCAAGTAAATTAATTTGATGGATGAAATCTGAATTTAATTTTCTTTCTGAGCTTGTATTCTCTCCTGATGTCGAAGTTTCTGTAACATTAAATGTTTTTTTTGTTATTTTTTTTCCCTTAAAATTAGACTTTTGTCTCAAAAAGTTCCCCCAAAATAGAATATATAGGCAAAAGTACAGCACACACAAGAAAAATCAACACGGAACAAAAATTAAAGTAAAGGTTTTGCAGCATTTTGAAGCCAACTCTAAATTAATACATGTCAGAGTTTCCTAAATCAAAGTAGGAATTGTTTTTGCTCATGAAACAAACTCTTTGACAAATAATAGCCGAAATTTAATTTTGTTAAGTAACACATTCTTGGTTGAAGTCTACAAAGGGAATTTTGAAGTGTACATAACTTACACTGAGTAAAAACATGTAAATGTGAAAGTCTGGAATAGATTATCAACATTATTTCCATCATTCATCTGACTATTCAGTGAATCTAAGGTTTTTATTAGTGTGAATCCACTGAAAGCTCCTCACTGGATCCAGCTGCCGGCAGCTGTATCACATCTACAGAGAACATGTTTGACGTTGAAGCTGAACTGATGTTATTTTCTGTCGTCTCACTGACATACACACATACTTCACTTCCTTATGAGGAAATTTCATTTGAATATTGTTGAATAATTACATTTCTTTTCTTTCAAGAAAGTAAAGGAACAAAAAAATCATGTGAACATTATGAAGACTTGTGTTTCCTGTTGATGGTTGGAGATTTGCACTTGTACATAAAAGATGTAAATCCAAAAAAAAAGGAGAGAAAAAAAGGCTTTAACTGCCCTCCAAAGGTTTAAAGTAGAACTCCAATATATGGTCTAAATAGACAGATACTTTAAAACAGATTGAGACAGCAACAATGATGATGATGAAGATGTTTATTTTTTCTCCTTTTTTTATTGTGTTTGACCACTTTCTCACATGTGTATCGTGAATAAACATGACAAAAAAGACAAAAAAGAAAAGAGTCACTCGCTATACTTTAGCAGATGTCTGAAGACAGAACTCTAAATCTGTGAATAGGCAAATATTCACCATCTAAGCAGAGTGTTTAAAGCAGTAGCCCTGTTCAATTGTCCGTCATGTTAAACTACGTTTCCACTGATCTCTGTCATCCTGTGTCACAAGGAAGATTACTGAGTTTCCACAGAGACCTGGCAGATCATGGTCACATGAATGTGAGTCAATGTGGAGCTAAATAAAGGAACCTATTATCATTAATATTATTGATATTATAATATAAAGAATAAAAACACTTAAATGTTTTAAGAAAATCTTTGGTTCAGTTTGGAGTCTGGAATTAACTTTGTAGGATTTATTTTCCAAAAACTGCTATTGTGTAATTAACATCTGGAGGTTTTTCCAATGTCCCTTTTAATTGTCTTTCAATGAGGCTTAAAACCTGCCTGATATTTATACTTAAATAGTTTATTGAGAGTCGTTTCATGACTCACTCAAATTCCTGCAATTAAAAAAAAAACTCAACCAGTTCAAATAATTGTTGGAATTTCTGTTTTCAGCACAGGATGTTTTTTATGTGCCTAACCTTATTTTTGGAGATCAGTTTGAAATGAAAACATTACGTAAATTTAAGTCTATTGATTGAAATAATTGTTATTAATATGCTTAGAATTAAAATAATATGATGTAATAGCTGGGATTCTTGCAGGGATACTAAAACATATTGTCTGAAATTAGCATTGCAGTAAATGTAATACAGAGAAAATTTGAATGTTCCTAGTTGTGGTGGTAAATAGAGGAAGTAGTTTTCTTATCTCTCCTGTTACTATCTCTCACTGTGTCTCTCTGGCACATTAATACACTGCTGTGTCCTCGGATTTCAGACTGTTCATCTGTAGATAGACTTTACTGCTGGAGTCGTCTCTGGAGATGGAGAATCTACCCTGGACTGACGGTAGGTAATACATAGGACAACTATAAGTGTCTATATAAGCAGTCCACTCCAGTCCATTACCAGGAGCCTGTCTGATTCAGTTTCATTCGGAGCTTCCAAACTTAAACCCAGATGTTGTGCAGGTGAGTCTGAGGGATTCTCCAGGTCTTTTAACTGCTGGGTCAGACTATGTTATGGTCTGACCTTCAGTACCAATTGAAACTACACAACCACCACCAGGAGTGTCAGCTTTCTGTCAGCCATGTTGACAGTGTGTTTATTATGTCTTCAAATCCATGAATCCTCCTTAAATATGATGTAAACTGGATCCCTGTTAGGATTTGTTTACAGTGAGCTCCACCTACATCACATTCTGCTTTTAGAGTCAAATTCAAGAGAGTGAAACAGCATAACAGAAAATAAAGCACCATTTTAACAAATAACAAATACTGATTTAAGACGTGTAAATGCATTGATTTATCTGAATGAATTAAAAAAAACTGTAATTTTTTTATTTGTTATATTTTTACATGTTTGCTTTGAAGGATCCTGCAGATTTTTTTTTCTATAATTGGACTCCCTCAACTGATTTGCATAAAGTCTTCACTGCCGTTGACTTTTTAATTATTGTTAAAATTTAAAATAGTTGAATTCAGATATTCTGTTACAATTGATTGTACTTGTAATAATCACATTTTAAAAGAATTTCTTACATTTTGTGTGTTTCTTTCTTCGTGTTACTTAAAACAGCAGTTAACTGAAAGCAAGTTAATCTAACTGAATGCTGCTTGATGTGCTGCAGCTGGTTGAAGGCCTGGATTTCTTTTAACTTCTGAAGGTTTCAGTTCTCAAATTGTGTTTGAGACTGCAGACATACAGAGAAACTCTGAGCCTTGGGAGAAAATTAACTACCTAGCAACTGAAACTTATGTGACGATATGCAAAATAATAATTGTTGTATTTAAGATAAAAATGTCTGCTGACTTATCTATTAATGATGTGTAAGAAACTGCTCTTTTATTTAAATCAAATTTGAGAAGAAGAAGAAAAAAGAAAAAACGTTACAAAACATGGACAGTTAAGTGAGAGTACGTCAGAAACAACAGGTTGAACCTCCATTTATTCTGTAAACTCCAGTCTTTGCACTATTATGTTTATTCTGTCATTTTAACAGCACTCCAATCTCCTGAAAAATAAGACAAAAAAAAGACTTGTTAATCTCATGTGAGACAAACAGCAAAATCATTTAACTACACAAACTGTTTATTGCTCAGCTACTGTCTCAGTCAAGGAGTTGTTTTAATGAAGCTCTGTTAAGCAAGATGCCTTTCTAATAATATGATTTCTACATTTGTATCTCTGTTTAAAAATATTTTTCTATTAATATTTCTATCATTGGTTCCCAAAGTGTTTGGTGTAACTTTATTCTATCATTTTCTTGAATTACTTGAACTATGGACATTAATCGTGTGAGATAATTGTGGTAAAGATGAGGACTGTAGGTTTTTGTACAGCTGCTGAACCAACTCCAGTCACTGTGAGTCTCCAGCACAATAATAAACAGCAGAATCTTCAGTCTTCAGACTGTTCATCTGCAGATACACCTGCTGTCTGCTGTTGTCTCTGGAGATGGTAAACCGGCCTTGGACTGACTGAGAGTAGTCAGTGCTGCTATCAGTATAAACAGCAGCAATCCACTCCAGTCCTTTTCCAGGAGCCTGTCTGATCCAGTTCATAGTGTAGCTGCTGAATGTGAATCCAGAGGCTGTACAGGTCAGTTTGTGGGATTCTCCAGGCCTTTTAACCACTGGTTCAGATTCTGTCAGAGTCTGAGCATCAACACCTGTCAAGATTAAAAAGAAAACATCATATGTATTAAGATAGAAACGCAAACAGAAATTATTTAAGATCAGCATCAGTGAAACTCTTCACCTGCCCAGCAGACAGTTAAAAGCAGCAGCCCTGTCCTGTAGTCCATCATGTTAAACTGTGTGTCGACTGTCCTCTGTCGTCCTCTCTGCCGTCAGTTAAGTAGAGGTGGGAGACATCTGAGTTTTGCATTGACTCCTCCTCAGAGGGAGGAAATGACAGGATATAATCAGTTGTTGTTTGGTGAAACTGGGGATGTAATGATTAGTCTACACAGGTCAGTTAATTTCAAGTTCATTTGTCACTACATTGTTTTGAATGAGGCACATTAAAATGTGTGAGATGTTTGTCCCAACACACATACTGTCCCAGGATTGTCAACCGCTTCTCAGAGGCCTTGTCTAACTCCAGGCCTCTCTCCAGGCATACTTCTACAGTACCAACTCCAATTTTAATACATGCCACATTAAAAAGAAGAATATTTTGACACGTTAATATAACTGTCAGTAACAGAAAATGTCAGAGGACTGCAACATACATACTGAAAGATTATCATACAAAGAGAAACATGGGTTATAGAGTAAAACGTGCTGGCAAAGGGCAACAAAGGCAGCTGTGACTGAGCAAAGGTGGCAAAGAACAATAATACCTGAATAAATGAAATAAGAGAAACCACTGCCTTCACTGTGATCGGGTCATTTTTGCATTAAGTGTTTATGGATATATTGTCATACATCATTGTTAAAGTTTTATTTTTATTGACGTATTTCTTTAGGAAATGAACAAACAATGAATCTATTCAATCAAAAACACTGAAACCGCAGCCTTATTAATGGCTGACATCATAACTGTTCAAGACTCCTGACAAGAACAAGAATTAAATGATTCTGACTCTTGTCATTATCTGTCTTTCAGTTGTCAGATGCTTTGTTGCAGAGGTCATTGTGAACTCAAATAATAACTCAAATCAATAAAAAAGGAATAACCTGTTGTTGTGGTGAAGTCTGAACGCTACAAAATGCTTTTGTGGCATTTATTTTAAATGATATGAATCACAATGAGTGTGGAGTTAGAATATCGGAGGCTCTATGTCAGTCAGGCTGCAGACAAGTAAACAGGCTTTTATCAGGCACCTTAGCAGGAAATTCACAAATCTCAGGGAAAAAAAAAAGGCAAGACAACTCAACAAATGCAAAAAGAGTGTCAGGAAACTCTGAATTAACTAAGGTGAATAATCAGGACAAGGCGTGACCGATTTGTGTGTGTGTGTGTGTGTGTGCATAAAAATGCAGAGTACAATCTACTACATGATTTCTAAGATTGTTCAAATTCAGTGTAAGTGTTGGGAATGAAAGAGGCATCTTAGCCT
>NC_053401.1:22585604-22596604 GCF_016859285.1 Xiphias gladius | reverse complement strand
GAATTCACAAATCTCAGGGAAAAAAAAAAAAGCAAGACAACTCAACAAATGCAAAAAGAGTGTCAGGAAACTCTGAATTAACTAAGGTGAATAATCAGGACAAGGCATGACCGATTTGTGTGTGTGTGTGTGTGTGTGTGTGTGTGTGCATAAAAAGGCAGAGTACAATCTACTACATGATTTCTAAGATTGTTTAAATTCAGTGTAAGTGTTGGGAATGAAAGAGGCATCTTAGCCTATGGGCATATTCAAAGGTATTTAAAGATCTGCTCCCGTTAGATGATTAAATGATTCAGGATAAACTGTCCAAAAAAGAGCAAGTCTTTCTACTTTACAGGACAGAGGGACCGATTCTCCTGCTCTGTGGACCACTGGCTCTGAGGAGGTGAGGGACTGGGGCTTAGAAGCTGAAAAAGACACAGAGTTTAGATGACAGGAAGCCAGCAGACCTCCGGAGCTCCTTCTCTCCTGCTCTGCTGGATACCGACTGCACTCACCTGAAAGGAGAGCCAAGAGGAGGACACTTAGCACAACTGTCGTGGTGGAAACTTGGCTGAGTCTGCGACTACAAAGGCTGAAATGAAGAATATACTCTATACGCTGAGCAGGCTGAATGGGTGGGGACTGTGCATCATTGTGCGAATTTGCATTTTGACCAGTCTGAGATTTTGGAGAGACAGAGCTGAAAGGTAAAGAGACATAAAGACTAAAGCTCAGAAGAAGATCAGTGCTGGACTCAGAGAGAGAGAGAGTTAAGAACCAGACTGAGACACCAACAATAAAGACGTTGATCAGTGTTTCAGCATTTCTCATTTATCCATTGTGTTTGACCAGTTTTTCACAGGTACAGGTGTTAGAATTTGATTTGAATATAAATCTCTAGTTCAGTCCAGGGTTTGAGTGTTAGTGAGTTAAGATCGATGAGATAAGCGGAGACAAGTATTTCCTCATAGTTACAGAGGCCAGATAAACTTGACACTGCTTCCCTCTAGTGTTTTTTTTGAATGGAAACTGCTTTTCACTGCCATAATGTAACTACTTTACATGCCAAATAATATATACTGTACATTATTGTGGCTGAAATGTGTAAATGTTGTATTTCTGTCCTTGGATGTTTTGCGAGGAAGGGACCGTTTCAGTCAGACATTTTCTTATATGCTATATGTCCTAAAATGTTATTTTTGTAAGTTAATGATGAATGTTTAATTTTTATTAAAAATAACATCAATTTAAGACAGAATAGGATTATATTTTGACTCATGATCTATAAGCCCCTTGAGGGTGAACACAGAATCTGCCTGTGTCCAGGCTTTGTAACCACTGGTTCAGATTCTGTCAGAGTCTGAGCATCAACACCTGTCAAGATGAAAAAGACAACTTCACATGATTTAAGATGGTTACATTATGTCAAACGGTGATTAACGCTGTGTCAAATGAAGTTCATTAAATATTTTCGACTGCCCAGCAGACAGTTAAAAGCAGCAGCCCTGTCCTATAGTCCATCATGTTAAACTGTGTGTCCACTGTCCTCTGTCGTCCTCTCTGCGGTCAGTTAAGTAGAGGTGGAAGACATCTGGGTTTTGCATTGACTCCTCCTCAGCTGGATCTCAGTTAATGTTTCATCTATTAGCTCATACACATACACAAGACGTTCTTGCTGTGAGGTGAGAGTGCTTGACACTGAGCCAACATACCACCTTACTATCAGAATAAAGAGGTTTGTAAAGGCTGGGGCTGCTGTAAATTAAAAAAAACCCCCAATGACCTCTTTTTTCTTCCTTAAACTGCAGCGCATGAAACTCAATCTGTCCTCATTTGCCATCTCTCTGCTTCATCACAATACAACTACCGCTTGTGTAGCACCCACATATAGAGAAATGGCTTGAAGCTCTGCAACAGATACAGTGTATTAGTGTATGTTTGTGTGTTTAGCTGCACAATCTGAAATACTGTTAACACCGGGGAAATGTCTTGGAATGATCAGCCATCCAGGAGGTTTCCCCCAGTGAATGCCAGTACACCATCCAGCACAGACACAACAACAAATGTCTGTAACAACAAACTGAATTGATGGACAGATGGATGGAATGGAAAATTAAGTTTGGGTTTAGTCTTTTTTTTTTAATAATGTGTGTATGATTTTTTTTCATGGAAAGAAATTATTTACTTCTGGAGTTAAGCTCTAACGCAGATATCTGAGTGGTAATATTGTTGTGTTGTGAGACGGTGTATGTGTTTGTGTGTGTCGATATGTGTGTGTTCATGTTTTTTCTTATTAAGTGCTGAACTTTTTTGGTTCTATTTTTCCTGTTTTGCAGCATATACGTCTTGCATATAAGTACTGAAGGTTTTTGTACAGCTGCTGAACCAACTCCAGTCACTGTGAGTCTCGAGCACAATAATAAACAGCAGAATCTTCAGTCTTCAGACTGTTCATCTGCAGATACACCTGCTGTCTGCTGTTGTCCCTGGAGATGGTAAACCGGCCTTGGACTGACTGAGAGTAGTAAGTGCTACCACCGCTACTGATAGCAGCAATCCACTCCAGTCCTTTTCCAGGAGCCTGTCTGATCCAATGCATAGTGTAGCTGCTGAATGTGAATCCAGAGGCTGTACAGGTCAGTTTGTGGGATTCTCCAGGCCTTTTAACCACTGGTTCAGATTCTGTCAGAGTCTGAGTATCAACACCTGTCAAGATTAAAAGGAAACATCATATGTATTAAGATAGAAACTCAAATAGAAATTATTTAAGATCAGCATCAGTGAAACTCTTCACCTGCCCAGCAGACAGTTAAAAGCAGCAGCCCGGTCCTATAGTCCATCATGTTAAACTGTGTGTCCACTGTCCTCTGTCGTCCTCTCTGCAGTCAGTTAAGTAGAGGTGGGTGACATCTGGGTTTTGCATTGACTCCTCCTCACAGGAATGAAAGAGTTGGAGAGGACTTGGCAATCATTTTTTTCTTACTGTTGACCAAGGACAGCTTATATTCAAGTAAATTAATTTGATTGATGAAATCTGAATTTAATTTTCTTTCTGAGCTTGTATTCTCTCCTGACGTCGAAGTTTCTGTAACATTAAATGTTTTTTTTGTTATTTTTTTTTCCCTTAAAATTAGACTTTTGTCTCAAAAAGTTCCCCCAAAATAGAATATATAGGCAAAAGTACAGCACACACAAGAAAAATCAACACGGAACAAAAATTAAAGTAAAGGTTTTGCAGCATTTTGAAGCCAACTCTAAATTAATACATGTCAGAGTTTCCTAAATCAAAGTAGGAATTGTTTTTGCTCATGAAACAAAGTCTTTGACAAATAATAGCTGAAATTAAATTTTGTTAAGTAACACATTCTTGGTTGAAGTCTACAAAGGGAATTTTGAAGTGTACATAACTTACACTGAGTAAAAACATGTAAATGTGAAAGTCTGGAATAGATTATCAACATTATCTCCATCATTCATCTGACTATTCAGTGAATCTAAGGTTTTTATTAGTGTGAATCCACTGAAAGCTCCTCACAGGATCCAGCTGCCGGCAGCTGGATCAGAGCTACAGAGAACATGTTTGACGTTGAAGCTGAACTGATGTTATTTTCTGTCGTCTCACTGACATACACACATACTTCACTGCCTTACGAGGAAATTTCATTTGAATATTGTTGAATAATTACATTTTTTTTCTTTCAAGAAAGTAAAGGAACAACAAAATCATGTGAACATTATGAAGACTTGTGTTTCCTGTTGATGGTTTGAGATTTGCACTTGTACGTAAAAGATGTACATTTAAAAAAAAAGAGAGAAAAAAAGGCTTTAACTGCCCTCTAAAGGTTTAAAGTAGAACTCCAATATATGGTCTAAATAGACAGATACTTAAAAACAGATTGAGACAGCAACAATGATGATGATGAAGATGTTTAGTTTTTCCTTTTTTCATTGTGTTTGACCACTTTCTCACATGTGTATAGTGAATAAACATGACAAAAAAGACAAAAAAGAAAAGAGTCACTCGCTATACTTTAGCAGATGTCTGAAGACAGAACTCTAAATCTGTGAATAGGCAAATATTCACCATCTAAGCAGCAGCCCTGTTCAATTGTCTGTCATGTTAAACTACGTTTCCACTGATCTCTGTCATCCTGTGTCACAAGGAAGATTACTGAGTTTCCACAGAGACCTGGCAGATCATGGTCACATGAATGTGAGTCAATGTGGAGCTAAATAAAGGAACCTATTATCATTAATATTATTGATATTATAATATAAAGAATAAAAACACTTAAATGTTTTAAGAAAATCTTTGGTTCAGTTTGGAGTCTGGAATTAACTTTGTAGGATTTATTTTCCAAAAACTGCTATTGTGTAATTAACATCTGGAGGTTTTTCCAATGTCCCTTTTAATTGTCTTTCAATGAGGCTTAAAACCTGCCTGATATTTATACTTAAATAGTTTATTGAGAGTCGTTTCATGACTCACTCAAATTCCTGCAATTAAAAAAAAAACTCAACCAGTTCAAATAATTGTTGGAATTTCTGTTTTCAGCACAGGATGTTTTTTATGTGCCTAACCTTATTTTTGGAGATCAGTTTGAAATGAAAACATTACGTAAATTTAAGTCTATTGATTGAAATAATTGTTATTAATATGCTTAGAATTAAAATAATATGATGTAATAGCTGGGATTCTTGCAGGGATACTAAAACATATTGTCTGAAATTAGCATTGCAGTAAATGTAATACAGAGAAAATTTGAATGTTCCTAGTTGTGGTGGTAAATAGAGGAAGTAGTTTTCTTATCTCTCCTGTTACTATCTCTCACTGTGTCTCTCTGGCACATTAATACACTGCTGTGTCCTCGGTTTTCAGACTGTTCATCTGTAGATAGACTTTACTGCTGGAGTCGTCTCTGGAGATGGTGAATCTACCCTGGACTGACGGTAGGTAATACATAGGACAACTATAAGTGTCTATATAAGCAGTCCACTCCAGTCCATTATCAGGAGCCTCTCTGATCCAGTTCCACTCAGAGCTTCCAAACTTAAACCCAGATGTTGTGCAGGTGAGTCTGAGGGATTCTCCAGGTCTTTTAACTGCTGGGTCAGACTATGTTATGGTCTGACCTTCAGTACCAATGGAAACTACACAACCACCACCAGGAGTGTCAGCTTTCTGTCAGCCATGTTGAAAGTGTGTTTATTATGTCTTCAAATCCATGAATCCTCCTTAAATATGATGTAAACTGGATCCCTGTTAGGATTTGTTTACAGTGAGCTCCACCTACATCACATTCTGCTTTTAGAGTCAAATTCAAGAGACTGAAACAGCATAACAGAAAATAAAGCACCATTTTAACAAATAACAAATACTGATTTAAGACGTGTAAATGCATTGATTTATCTGAATAAATAGAAAAATTATATATTTTTTATTTTTTTACATGTTTGCTTTGAAGGATCCTGCAGATTTTTTTTTCTATAATTGGACTCCCTCAACTGATTTGCATAAAGTCTTCACTGCTGTTGACTTTTTAATTATTGTTAAAATTTAAAATAGTTGAATTCAGATATTCTGTTACAATTGATTGTACTTGTAATAATCACATTTTAAAAGATTTTTTAAATCGTGTGTGTTTATTTCTTCCTTTTACTGAAAACAGCAGTTAACTGAAAGCAAGTTAATCTAACTGAACGCTGCTTGATGTGCTGCAGCTGGTTGAAGGTCTGGATTTCTTTTAACTTCTGAAGGTTTCAGTTCTCAAATTGTGTTTGAGACTGCAGACATACAGAGAAACTCTGAGCCTTGGGAGGAAATTAACTACCTAGCAACTGAAACTTATGTGACAATATGCAAAATAATAATTGTTGTATTTAAGATCAAAATGTCTGCTGACTTATCTATTAATGATGTGTAAGAAACTGCTCTATTTTTAAATCAAATTTGAGAAGAAGAAGGAAAAAGAAAAAACATTATAGTTAAGGACAGTTAATTGAGAATACGTCAGAAACAAGTTTGAACCTCCATTTATTCTGTAAACTCCAGTCTTTGCACTATTATGTTTATTCTGTCATTTTAAAAGCACTCCAATCTCCTGAAAAATAAGACAAATAAAAAGACTTGTTAATCTCATGTGAGACAAACAGCAAAATCATTTAACTACACAAACTGTTTATTGCTCAGCTACTGTCTCAGTCGAGGAGTCGTTTTAATGAAGCTCTGTTAAGCAAGATGCCTTTCTAATAATATGATTTCTACATTTGTATCTCTGTTTAAAAATATTTTTCTATTAATATTTCTATTATTGGTTCCCAAAGTGTTTGGTGTAACTTTATTCTATCATTTTCTTGAATTACTTGAACAATGGACATTAATCGTGTGAGATAATTGTGGTAAAGATGAGGACAGTAGGTTTTTGTACAGCTGCTGAACCAACTCCAGTCACTGTGAGTCTCGAGCACAATAATAAACAGCAGAATCTTCAGTCTTCAGACTGTTCATCTGCAGATACACCTGCTGTCTGCTGTTGTCTCTGGAGATGGTAAACCGGCCTTGGACTGACTGAGAGTAGGCAGTGCTGCTACCACTGCTACTGATACGAGCAATCCACTCCAGTCCTTTTCCAGGAGCCTGTCTGATCCAATGCATCCAGTAGCTGCTGAATGTGAATCCAGAGGCTGTACAGGTCAGTTTGTGGGATTCTCCAGGCCTTTTAACCACTGGTTCAGATTCTGTCAGAGTCTGAGCATCAACACCTGTCAAGATGAAAAGGAAGCATAATATGTTTTAAGAAAGAAACGCAAATAGAAATTATTTAAGATCAGCATCAGTGAAACTCTTCACCTGCCCAGCAGAGAGTTAAAAGCAGCAGCCCTGTCCTGTAGTCCATCATGTTAAACTGTGTGTCCACTGTCCTCTGTCGTCCTCTCTGCCGTCAGTTAAGTAGAGGTGGGAGACATCTGAGTTTTGCATTGACTCCTCCTCACAGGGAGGAAATGACAGGATTTAAACAGTTGTTGCTTGGTGAAACTGGGGATGCAATGATTAGTCTACACAGGTCAGTTCATTTCAAGTTCATTTGTCACTATATTGTTTTGAATGAGGCACATTAAATTGTGTGAGATGTTTGTCCCAACACACATACTGTCCCAGGATTGTCAACCGCTTCTCAGAGGCCTTGTCTAACTCCAGGCCTCTCTCCAGGCATACTTCTACAGTACCAACTCCAATTTTGATACATGCCACATTAAATAGAAGAATATTTTGACACGTTAATATAACTGTCAGTAACAGAAAATGTCAGAGGACTGCAACATACATACTGAAAGATTATCATACAAAGAGAAACATGGGTTATAGAGTAAAACTTGCTGGCAAAGGGCAACAAAGGCAGCTGTGACTGAGCAAAGGTGGCAAAGAACAATATCACCTGAATAAATGAAATAAGAGAAACCACTGCCTTCACTGTGATCTGGTCATTTTTGCATTAAGCGTTTATGGTTATATTGTCATACATCATTGTTAAAATTTTATTTTTATTGACGTATTTCTTTAGGAAATGAACAAACAATGAATCTATTCAACCAAAAACACTGAAACCGCAGCCTTATTAATGGCTGACATCATAACTGTTCAAGACTCCTGACGAGAACAAGAATTAAATGATTCTGACTCTTGTCAAGACAACTCAACAAATGCAAAAAGAGTGTCAGGGAACTCTGAATTAAGTAAGGTGAAAAATCAGGACAAGGCATGGCCGATATATGTGTGTGTGTGTTTGTGTGTGTGTGTGTGTGTGTGTGTGTGTGTGTGTGTGTGTGTGTGTGTACTTGTGAGTGTCTGCTTGTGTGTGTCCGCTTTTCTGGGTTGTTGGTTATACAAGCATAAAAATGCAGAGTACAATCTACTACATGATTTCTAAGATTGTTTAAATTCAGTGTAAGTGTTGGGAATGAAAGAGGCATCTTAGCCTATGGGCATATTCAAAGGTATTTAAAGATCTGCTCCCGTTAGATGATTAAATGTTTCAGGATAAACTGTCCAAAAAAGAGCAAGTCCTTCCACTTTACAGGACAGAGGGACCGATTCTCCTGCTCTGTGGACCACTGGCTCTGAGGAGGTGAGGGACTGGGGCTTAGAAGCTGAAAAAGACACAGAGTTTAGATGACAGGAAGCCAGCAGACCTCCGGAGCTCCTTCTCTCCTGCTCTGCTGGATACCGACTGCACTCACCTGAAAGGAGAGCCAAGAGGAGGACACTTAGCACAACTGTCATGGTGGAAACTTGGCTGAGTCTGCGACTACAAAGGCTGAAATGAAGAATATACTCTATATGCTGAGCAGGCTGAATGGGTGGGGACTGTGCATCATTGTGCGAATTTGCATTTTGACCAGTCTGAGATTTTGGAGAGACAGAGCTGAAAGGTAAAGAGACATAAAGACTAAAGCTTAGGAGAAGATCAGTGCTGGACTCTGAGAGACAGAGAGTTAAGAACCAGACTGAGACACCAACAATAAAGACGTTGATCAGTGTTTCAGCATTTCTCCTTTTTCCATTGTGTTTGACCAGTTTTTCACAGGTACAGTTGTTAGAATTTGATTTGAATATAAATCTCTAGTTCAGTCCAGGGTTTGAATGTTAGTGAGTTAAGATCGATGAGATAAGCAGAGACAAGTGTTTCCTCATAGTTACAGCGCCAGATAAACTTGACACTGCTTCCCTCTAGTGTTTTTTTTTTAAGGAAACTGCTTTTCACTGCCATAATGTAACTGACTTTACACGCCAAATAATATATACTGTACATTATTGTGGCTGAAATGTGTAAATGTTGTATTTCTGATATTCATACCTGCACTCTGACTTCAGTGTATTGTTGTGTTGTCCTCGGATGTTTTGCGAGGAAGGGACCGTTTCAGTCAGACATTTTCTTATATGCTATATGTGCTTAATGGTAATTTTGGTAAGTTAATGATGAATGTTTGATTTTCTCGGGATTTTATTAAAAGTAAGACTCAGACTCTGTCAGAGTCTGAGCATCAACACCTGTCAAGATGAAAAGAAAACATCATATGATTTAAGATAGAAACTCAAATAGAAATTATTTTAGATCATTATCAGTGAAACTCTTCACCTGCCCAGCAGACAGTTAAAAGCAGCAGCCCTGTCCTATAGTCCATCATGTTGAACTGTGTGTCCACTGTCCTCTGTCGTCCTCTCTGCAGTCAGTTAAGTAGAATGTGGAAGACATCTGAGCTTTGCATTGACTCCTCCTCACAGGTCTGGACTCCAGACATTTTGTGAATAGGTGAATTAACATCTTTGAGTCAACCCCTTAATTCAGGTGTTCAAGGTTTTTTCAGAACAAATATTTGAGTTTTTTTTCTGCAAAATGTCTGTCAGTATTAAAACTGCAGCCATGTGTATTTTAAAAAATATATTTTAGATTGTGGATATTTCACCCCTGTAATTATCTTCTGATCCAGCCAAGATTGCTCTCTGATCAAATGTTTTTCAGCTTCTTTCTCTTTTCAAAACTGACATTATCAACGTGCCTTGGCAGGTGGTGAGGAAACCCAGATGTCACTGAGGTCACATTGCGACTTGTTTACAGTGGAGTTTTTTTGTGCGGCTGCTCCACTGTCTTCAGTCACTTTGTCGAGCACGGAAGTAAAGAGCTCTTGACCTGGAGGTACTGACTGATGCTGGACTCATCTACAGTCATGATGGAAGGACTTTGAAAGGCGCTGCCATAGACAGCAGAGTTTGAACCTGTGTTCCTCCGTTTAATCCACCCAAGAGCTTTCCCTGGTCTCTGTATTATCAAGTGCATTGTTTTGCTTGTCATGTAAAACCCAGGTAGGATCTATGGAGTCTTCACTGCTTCTCCAGGTCGTATTACCTCAGAGGGAGACTGGTCCAACATGATTTTGAATCAGAGGTTGGACATTGAAGAAAAGAAGAATTGTCTTTTTCACCATGAATATTAATAACTACATAAAAATGAACTCTTGAACATTGTACTTTTCTAATCTGTGATAAACAACGTAGTTCAGTGCTCTCTCTCTCTCTCAAAAAAAAATCCAGTCATTTCGTTTTCTTTTGCCAGACTGAGGGCGTTACTGTATCTAAAGAATTTGTAAGAACTTTCGCCTTCAACATTACATGTTCATCATCATCACAATATAAAATGTTACTGAAATTCAGTGAATGTGAGTTATAGTAATGCTGCTGTGATTACATTTTAAACTCTCACTTGAATCTTACAGAGTAACTGTAGAGAAAATGCAAAAAAAAAAAATACAGCTGGGTTCATTTTAAAAGATGACTTGTTGCTAGTTGAATTTCATTCTTGTGTTGAGTCCATCCTTCAAAACATCAGGACCCGTGCATTCGTTTAGTGAAGTATGCAGGACGCAAAAAGTTAAATTCACATCTATTTATTAAGATACAGCAAAGTCTTAAAGATTGAGGTTGCTTACAGAGCTCTGGACCAGACTATGCATCCCTGACAAGCATACAGCATTCACATCAGTTCAAGAAGTCTGAGTGACTATTCTCTCCCTGGTCCAGCAGATATTAGGTTTAAACATCATAAATAACGTTGTCGGCATGGTCATCTTCTTATTGGCTGAGACCTCCATTGCTCCTCAGTTATGTGCCTCCCTCGTACGGACATTCCACTCTGGACATGCTTGACTCTCCCCATTTAATGGCTTATCTGTAGAAAACAGGTAATAAAAGACAAGACACTTCAAAGCACCCCATGAGAGTTTCTCACACTGTCACGCCGCCTCCAGATAAGGGGTTGCTTATCAGATATAAACAACCATATATCTTTGGGTGCATTCTTTGCAGAATAACACCTCTGTTTAGTACCAGCGCCTGATTGTAATAAGTACCACAAGCCACTTTCTTTTAGTCTCATAACAAGATAATATATAAAAACACATAAAAATAACCCTTCACTTGAAAAGCAGAAATTACTGTGACCCACTAATGATGGTAAGATGGA
>NC_053401.1:22569410-22585104 GCF_016859285.1 Xiphias gladius | reverse complement strand
TGAGGACAGATTGAGTTTCATGCGCATCATTTCTGTAACGGCCGTACGCTGCAGGTTAAGGAAGAAAAAAGAGGTCATTGGGTTTTGTTTAATTTACAGCAGCCCCAGCCTTTACAAACCTCTTTATTCTGATAGTAAGGTGGTATGTTGGCTCAGTGTCAAGCACTCTCACCTCACAGCAAGAATGTCTTGTGTATGTGTATGAGCTAATAGATGAAACATTAACTGAGATCCAGCTGAGGAGGAGTCAATGCAAAGCTCAGATGTCTTCCACATTCTACTTATCTGACTGCAGAGGACGACAGAGGACAGTGGACACGCAGTTTAACATGATGGACTACAGGACAGGGTCGAAAATATTTAATGAAATTCATTTGACACAGCGTTAATCACCGTTTGACATAATGTTACCATCTTAAATCATGTGAAGTTGTCTTTTTCATCTTGACAGGTGTTGATGCTCGGACTCTGACAGAATCTGAACCAGTGGTTACAAAGCCTGGACACAGGCAGATACTGTGTTCACCCTCAAGGGGCTTCTAGATCATGAGTCAAAATATAATCCTATTCTGTCTTAAATTGATGTTATTTTTAATAAAAATCAAACATTCATCATTGACTTACAAAAATAACCATTAAGCACATATAGCACATAAGAAAATGTCTGACTGAAACGGTCCCTTCCTCGCAAAACATCCAAGGACAGAAATACAACATTTACACATTTCAGCCACAATAATGTACAGTATATATTATTTGGTATGTAAAGTCAGTTACATTATGGCAGTGAAAAGCAGTTTCCTTAAAAAAAAAACACTAGAGGGCAGCAGTGTCAAGTTTATCTGGCACTGTAATTATGAGGAAACACTTGTCTCCGCTTATCTCATCGATCTTAACTCACTAACACTCAAACCCTGGACTGAACTAGAGATTTATATTCAAATCAAATTCTAACACCTGTACCTGTGAAAAACTGGTCAAACACAATGGAAAAAGGAGAAATGCTGAAACACTGATCAACGTCTTTATTGTTGGTGTCTCAGTCTGGTTCTTCACTCTCTCTCTCTCTCAGAGTCCAGCACTGATCTTCTTCTGAGCTTTAGTCTTTATGTCTCTTTACCTTTCAGCTCTGTCTCTCCAAAATCTCAGACTGGTCAAAATGCAAATTCGCACAATGATGCACAGTCCCCACCCATTCAGCCTGCTCAGCATATAGAGTATATTCTTCATTTCAGCCTTTGTAGTCGCAGACTCAGCCAAGTTTCCACCATGACAGTTGTGCTAAGTGTCCTCCTCTTGGCTCTCCTTTCAGGTGAGTGCAGTCGGTATCCAGCAGAGCAGGAGAGAAGGAGCTCCGGAGGTCTGCTGGCTTCCTGTCATCTAAACTCTGTGTCTTTTTCAGCTTCTAAGCCCCAGTCCCTCACCTCCTCAGAGCCAGTGGTCCACAGAGCAGGAGAATCGGTCCCTCTGTCCTGTAAAGTGGAAGGACTTGCTCTTTTTTGGACAGTTTATCCTGAAACATTTAATCATCTTACGGGAGCAGATCTTTAAATACCTTTGAATATGCCCATAGGCTAAGATGCCTCTTTCATTCCCAACACTTACACTGAATTTAAACAATCTGAGAAATCATGTAGTAGATTGTAATCTGCATTTTTATGCTTGTATAACCAACAACCCAGAAAAGCGGACACACACAAGCAGACACTCACAAACACACTCACACACACACACACACACACACACACACACACACACACACACACACACACACACACACACAAATCGGTCACGCCTTGTCCTGATTTTTCACCTTACTTAATTCAGAGTTCCCTGACACTCTTTTTGCATTTGTTGAGTTGTCTTGACAAGAGTCAGAATCATTTAATTCTTGTTCTCGTCAGGAGTCTTGAGCAGTTATGATGTCAGCCATTAATAAGGCTACGGTTTTTCAGTGTTTTTGGTTGAATAGATTCATTGTTTGATCATTTCCTAAACAAATATGTCAATAAAAATAAAACTTTAACAATGATGTATGACAATATAACCATAAACGCTTAATGCAAAAATGACCAGATCACAGTGAAGGCAGTGGTTTCTCTTATTTCATTTATTCAGGTGATATTGTTCTTTGCCACCTTTGCTCAGTCACAGCTGCCTTTGTTGCCCTTTGCCAGCAAGTTTTACTCCATAACCCATGTTTCTCTTTGTATGATAATCTTTCAGTATGTATGTTGCAGTCCTCTGACATTTTCTGTTACTGACAGTTATATTAACGTGTCAAAATCTTCTTCTTTTTAATGTGGCATGTATCAAAATATGAGTTGGTACTGTAGAAGTATGCCTGGAGAGAGGCCTGGAGTTAGACAAGGCCTCTGAGAAGCGGTTGACAATCCTGGGACAGTATGTGTGTTGGGACAAACATCTCACACATTTTAATGTTCCTCATTCAAAACAATATAGTCACAAATGAACTTGAAATGAACTGGCCTGTGTAGACTAATCATTGCATCCCCAGTTTCACCAAACAACAACTGATTATATCCTGTCATTTCCTCCCTCTGAGGAGGAGTCAATGCAAAACTCAGATGTCTCCCACCTCTACTTAACTGACGGCAGAGAGGACGACAGAGGACAGTGGACACACAGTTTAACATGATGGACTACAGGACAGGGCTGCTGCTTTTAACTCTCTGCTGGGCAGGTGAAGAGTTTCACTGATGCTGATCTTAAATAATTTCTATTTGAGTTTCTTTCTTAAAACATATTATGTTTCCTTTTCATCTTGACAGGTGTCGATGCTCAGACTCTGACAGAATCTGAACCAGTGGTTAAAAGGCCTGGAGAATCCCACAAACTGACGTGTACAGCCTCTGGATTCACATTCAGCAGCTACTGGATGCATTGGATCAGACAGGCTCCTGGAAAAGGACTGGAGTGGATTGCTCGTATCAGTAGCAGTGGTAGCAGCACTGACTACTCTCAGTCAGTCCAAGGCCGGTTTACCATCTCCAGAGACAACAGCAGACAGCAGCTGTATCTGCAGATGAACAGTCTGAGCACTGAAGATTCTGCTGTTTATTATTGTGCTCGAGACTCACAGTGACTGGAGTTGGTTCAGCAGCTGTACAAAAACCTACTGTCCTCATCTTTACCACAATTATCTCACATGATTAATGTCCATAGTTCAAGTAGCTCAAGAAAATGATAGAATAAAGTTACACCAAACACTTTGGGAACCAATGATAGAAATATAAATAGAAAAATATTTTAAACAGAGATACAAATGTGGAAATCATATTATTAAAAAAGCATCTTCCTTAACAGAGCTTCATTAAAACGACTCCTCGACTGAGACAGTAGCTGAGCAATAAACAGTTTGTGTAGTTAATTGATTTTGCTGATTGTCTCACATGAGATTAACAAGTCTTTTTATTTGTCTTATTTTTCAGGAGATTGGAGTGCTGTTAAAATGACAGAATAAACATGATAGTGCAAAGACTGGAGTTTACAGAATAAATGGGGGTTCAAACTTGTTTCTGACGTATTCTCAATTAACTGTCCTTAACTATAATGTTTTTTCTTTTTCCTTCTTCTTCTCAAATTTGATTTAAAAATAGAGCAGTTTCTTACACATCATTAATAGATAAGTCAGCAGACATTTTGATCTTAAATACAACAATTATTATTTTGCATATCGTCACATAAGTTTCAGTTGCTAGGTAGTTAATTTCCTCCCAAGGCTCAGAGTTTCTCTGTATGTCTGCAGTCTCAAACACAATTTGAGAACTGAAACCTTCATAAGTTTAAAGAAATCCAGGCCTTCAACCAGCTGCAGCACATCAAGCAGCATTCAGTTAGATTAACTTGCTTTCAGTTAACTGCTGTTTTAAGTAACACGAAGCAAGAAACACACAAAATGTAAGAAATTCTTTTAAAATGTGATTATTACAAGTACAATCAATTGTAACAGAATATATGAATTCAACTATTTTAAATTTTAACAATAATTAAAAAGTCAACAGCATTGAAGACTTTATGCAAATCAGTTGAGGGAGTCCAATTATAGAAAAACAAATCTGCAGGATCCTTCAAAGCAAACATATAAAAATATAAAAAATAAAAAAATTATAGTTTTTCTATTTATTCAGATAAATCAATGCATTTACACGTCTTAAATCAGTATTTGTTAAGTGTTAAAATGGTGCTTTATTTTCTGTTATGCTGTTTCACTCTCTTGAATTTAACTTTAAAAGCAGAATGTGATGTAGGAGGAGCTCACTGTAAACAAATCCTAACAGGGATCCAGTTTACATCATATTTAAGGAGGATTCATGGATTTGAAGACGTAATAAACACACTGTCAACATGGCTGACAGAAAGCTGACACTCCTGGTGGTGGTTGTGTAGTTTCAATTGGTAATGAAAGGTCAGACCATAACATAGTCTGACCCAGCAGTTAAGTGACCTGGAGAATCCCTCAGACTCACCTGCACAACATCTGGGTTTAAGTTTGGAAGCTCTGAGTGGAACTGGATCAGACAGGCTCCTGATAATGGACTGGAGTGGACTGCTTATATAGACACTTATAGTTCTCCTAAGTATTACTCCCCGTCAGTCCAGGGTAGATTCTCCATCTCCAGAGACGACTCTAGCAGTAAAGTCTATCTACAGATGAACAGTCTGAAAACCGAGGACACAGCAGTATATTAATGTGCCAGAGAGACACAGTGAGAGACAGTAACAGGAGAGATAAGAAAAATACTTCCTCTATTTACCACCACAACAAGGAACATTCAGTTTTCTCCATATTACATTTACTGCAATGCTAATTTCAGACAATATGTTTTAGTATCACTGCAAGAATCCCAGCTATTATATCATATTATATTAATTCTGAGCACATTAATAACAATTATTTCAATCGATAGACTTAAATTTACGTAATGTTTTCATTTCAAACTGATCTCCAAAAATAAGGTTAGGCACATAAAAAAAATCCTGTGCTGAAAACAGAAATTCCAACAATTATTTGAACTGGTTGAGATTTTTTTTTCAATAAACTATTTAAATATAAATATCAGGCAGGTTTTAAGCCTCATTGAAAGACAATTAAAAGGGACATTGGAAAAACCTCCAGATGTTAATTACACAATAGCAGTTTTTGGAAAATAAATCCTACAAAGTTAATTCCAGACTCCAAACTGAACCAAAGATTTTCTTAAAACATTTAAGTGTTTTTATTCTTTATATTATAATATCAATACTAATAATGATAATAGGTTCCTTTATTTAGCTCCACATTGACTCACATTCATGTGACCATGATCTGCCAGGTCTCTGTGGAAACTCAGTAATCTTCCTTGTGACACAGGATGACAGAGATCAGTGGAAACGTAGTTTAACATGACGGACAATTGAACAGGGCTGCTGCTTAGATGGTCAATATTTGCCTATTCACAGATTTAGAGTTCTGTCTTCAGACATCTGCTAAAGTATAGCGAGTGACTCTTTTCTTTTTTGTCTTTTTTGTCATGTTTATTCACTATACACATGTGAGAAAGTGGTCAAACACACTGAAAAAAGGAGAAAAACTAAACATCTTCATCATCATCATTGTTGCTGTCTCAATCTGTTTTTAAGTATCTGTCTATTTAGACCATATATTGGAGTTCTACTTTAAACCTTTAGAGGGCAGTTAAAGCCTTTTTTTCTCTCTTTTTTTTTGGATGTACATCTTTTACGTACAAGTGCAAATCTCCAACCATCAACAGGAAACACAAGTCTTCATAATGTTCACATGATTTTGTTGTTCCTTTACTTTCTTGAAAGAAAAAAAATGTAATTATTCAACAATATTCAAATGAAATTTCCTCGTAAGGAAGTGAAGTATGTGTGTATGTCAGTGAGACTACAGAAAATAACATCAGTTCAGCTTCAACGTCAAACATGTTCTCTGTAGATCTGATACAGCTGCCGGCAGCTGGATCCTGTGAGGAGCTTTCAGTGGATTCACACTAATAAAAACCTTAGATTCACTGAATAGTCAGATGAATGATGGAGATAATGTTGATAATCTATTCCAGGCTTTCACATTTACATGTTTTTACTCAGTGTAAGTTATGTACACTTTAAAATTCCCTTTGTAGACTTCAACCAAGAATGTGTTACTTAACAAAATTAAATTTCAGCTATTATTTTTCAAAGAGTTTGTTTCATGAGCAAAAACAATTCCTACTTTGATTTAGGAAACTCTGACATGTATTAATTTAGAGTTGGCTTCAAAATGCTGCAAAACCTTTACTTTAATATTTGTTCCGTGTTGATTTTTCTTGTGTGTGCTGTACTTTTGGCTATATATTCTATTTTGGGGGAACTTTTTGAGACAAAAGTCTAATTTGAAGGGAAAAAAAATAACAAAAAAAACATTTAATGTTACAGAAACTTTGACGTCAGGAGATAATACAAGCTCAGAAAGAAAATTAAATTCAGATTTCATCAATCAAATTAATTTACTTGAATATAAGCTGTCCTTGTTCAACAGTAAGAAAAAAATGATTGCCAAGTCCTCTCCAACTCTTTCATTCCTGTGAGGAGGAGTCAATGCAAAACCCAGATGTCTCCCACCTCTACTTAACTGACTGCAGAGAGGACAACAGAGGACAGTGGACACACAGTTTAACATGATGGACTATAGGACCGGGCTGCTGCTTTTAACTGTCTGCTGGGCAGGTGAAGAGTTTCACTGATGCTGATCTTAAATAATTTCTATTTGAGTTTCTATCTTAATACATATGATGTTTCCTTTTAATCTTGACAGGTGTTGATGCTCAGACTCTGACAGAATCTGAACCAGTGGTTAAAAGGCCTGGAGAATCCCACAAACTGACCTGTACAGCCTCTGGATTCACATTCAGCAGCTCCTATATGGCCTGGATCAGACAGGCTCCTGGAAAAGGACTGGAGTGGATTGCTGCTGATTATGCTGGTAGCACCACTGCCTACTCTCAGTCAGTCCAAGGCCGGTTTACCATCTCCAGAGACAACAGCAGACAGCAGCTGTATCTGCAGATGAACAGTCTGAAGACTGAAGATTCTGCTGTTTATTATTGTGCTCGAGACTCACAGTGACTGGAGTTGGTTCAGCAGCTGTACAAAAACCTTCAGTACTTATATGCAAGATGTATATGCTGCAAAACAGGAAAAATAAAAAAATAAAAATTCAGCACTTAATAAGGAAGAACATGAACACACACGGATATCGACACACACAAACACATACACCGTCTCACAACACAACAATAATATTACCACTCAGATATCTGTGTCAGAGCTTAACTCCAGAAGTAAATGTTTTCTTTTCATGAAAAAAAATCATACACACATTATTAAAAAAAAAAGACTAAACCCAAACTTCATTTTCCATTCCATCCATCTGTCCATCAATTCAGTTTGTTGTTACAGACATTTGTTGTTGTGTCTGTGCTGGATGGTGTACTGGCATTCACTGGGGGAAACCTCCTGGACGGCTGATCATTCCAAGACATTTCCCCGGTGTTAACAGTATTTCAGATTGTGCAGTTAAACACACAAACATACACTAATACACTGTATCTGTTGCAGAGCTTCAAGCCATTTCTCTATATGTGT
Organism: Xiphias gladius; assembly: GCF_016859285.1. Lineage (NCBI taxonomy): Eukaryota > Metazoa > Chordata > Actinopteri > Istiophoriformes > Xiphiidae > Xiphias > Xiphias gladius. The sequence goes on along the minus strand of NC_053401.1, from coordinate 22,577,454 downwards.
GTGCTACACAAGCGGTAGTTGTATTGTGATGAAGCAGAGAGATGGCAAATGAGGACAGATTGAGTTTCATGCGCATCATTTCTGTAACGGCCGTACGCTGCAGGTTAAGGAAGAAAAAAAGAGGTCATTGGGTTTTTTTTTAAATTTACAGCAGCCCCAGCCTTTACAAACCTCTTTATTCTGATAGTAAGGTGGTATGTTGGCTCAGTGTCAAGCACTCTCACCTCACAACAAGAACGTCTTGTGTATGTGTATGAGCTAATAGATGAAACATTAACTGAGATCCAGCTGAGGAGGAGTCAATACAAAACTCAGATGTCTTCCACCTCTACTTAACTGACCACAGAGAGGACGACAGAGGACAGTGGACACACAGTTTAACATGATGGACTACAGGACAGGGCTGCTGCTTTTAACTGTCTGCTGGGCAGGTGAAAATATTTAATGAACTTCATTTGACACAGCGTTAATCACCGTTTGACATAATGTTACCATCTTAAATCATGTGAAGTTGTCTTTTTCATCTTGACAGGTGTTGATGCTCAGACTCTGACAGAATCTGAACCAGTGGTTACAAAGCCTGGACACAGGCAGATACTGTGTTCACCCTCAAGGGGCTTCTAGATCATGAGTCAAAATATAATCCTATTCTGTCTTAAATTGATGTTATTTTTAATAAAAATTAAACATTCATCATTAACTTACCAAAATAACCATTAAGCACATATAGCATATAAGAAAATGTCTGACTGAAACGGTCCCTTCCTCGCAAAACATCCAAGGACAGATATACAACATTTACACATTTCAGCCACAATAATGTACAGTATATATTATTTGGCGTGTAAAGTCAGTTACATTATGGCAGTGAAAAGCAGTTTCCTTTTAAAAAAAACACTAGAGGGAAGCAGTGTCAAGTTTATGTGGCACTGTAACTATGAGGAAACACTTGTCTCCGCTTATCTCATCGATCTTAACTCACTAACACTCAAACCCTGGACTGAACTAGAGATTTATATTCAAATCAAATTCTAACAACTGTACCTGTGAAAAACTGGTCAAACACAATGGAAAAAGGAGAAATGCTGAAACACTGATCAACGTCTTTATTGTTGGTGTCTCAGTCTGGTTCTTCACTCTCTCTCTCTCTCAGAGTCCAGCACTGATCTTCTCCTAAGCTTTAGTCTTTATGTCTCTTTACCTTTCAGCTCTGTCTCTCCAAAATCTCAGACTGGTCAAAATGCAAATTCGCACAATGATGCACAGTCCCCACCCATTCAGCCTGCTCAGCATATAGAGTATATTCTTCATTTCAGCCTTTGTAGTCGCAGACTCAGCCAAGTTTCCACCATGACAGTTGTGCTAAGTGTCCTCCTCTTGGCTCTCCTTTCAGGTGAGTGCAGTCGGTATCCAGCAGAGCAGGAGAGAAGGAGCTCCGGAGGTCTGCTGGCTTCCTGTCATCTAAACTCTGTGTCTTTTTCAGCTTCTAAGCCCCAGTCCCTCACCTCCTCAGAGCCAGTGGTCCACAGAGCAGGAGAATCGGTCCCTCTGTCCTGTAAAGTGGAAGGACTTGCTCTTTTTTGGACAGTTTATCCTGAAACATTTAATCATCTTACGGGAGCAGATCTTTAAATACCTTTGAATATGCCCATAGGCTAAGATGCCTCTTTCATTCCCAACACTTACACTGAATTTAAACAATCTTAGAAATCATGTAGTAGATTGTACTCTGCATTTTTATGCACACACACACACACACACACACACACAAATCGGTCACGCCTTGTCCTGATTATTCACCTTACTGAATGTAGAGTTTCCTGACACTCTTTTTGCATTTGTTGACTTGTCTTGCTTTTTTTTTTTTCCCTGAGATTTGTGAATTCCCTGTTAAGGTGCCTGATAAAAGCCTGTTTACTTGTCTGCAGCCTGACTGACATAGAGCCTCCGATATTCTAACTCCACACTCATTGTGAATTATATCATTTAAAATAAATGCCACAAAAGCATTTTGTAGCGTTCAGACTTCACCACAACAACAGGTTATTCCTTTTTTATTGATTTGAGTTATTATTTGAGTTCGCAATCACTTCTGCAACAAAGCATCTGACATAATCAAGTGAAACACAGATAATGACAAGAGTCAGAATCATTTAATTCTTGTTCTCGTCAGGAGTCTTGAACAGTTATGATGTCAGCCATTAATAAGGCTGCGGTTTCAGTGTTTTTGGTTGAATAGATTCATTGTTTGTTCATTTCCTAAAGAAATACGTCAATAAAAGTAAAACTTTAACAATGATGTATGACAATATAACCATAAACGCTTAATGCAAAAATGACCAGATCACAGTGAAGGCAGTGGTTTCTCTTATTTCATTTATTCAGGTGATATTGTTCTTTGCCACCTTTGCTCAGTCACAGCTGCCTTTGTTGCCCTTTGCCAGCAAGTTTTACTCTATAACCCATGTTTCTCTTTGTATGATAATCTTTCAGTATGTATGTTGCAGTCCTCTGACATTTTCTGTTACTGGGAGTTATATTAACGTGTCAAAATATTCTTCTTTTTAATGTGGCATGTATTAAAATTGGAGTTGGTACTGTAGAAGTATGCCTGGAGAGAGGCCTGGAGTTAGACAAGGCCTCTGAGAAGCGGTTAACAATCCTGGGACAGTATGTGTGTTGGGACAAACATCTCACACATTTTAATGTGCCTCATTCAAAACAATATAGTCACAAATGAACTTGAAATGAACTGACCTGTGTAGACTAATCATTGCATCCCCAGTTTCACCAAACAACAACTGTTTAAATCCTGTCATTTCCTCCCTCTGAGGAGGAGTCAATGCAAAACTCAGATGTCTCCCACCTCTACTTAACTGACTGCAGAGAGGACGACAGAGGACAGTGGACACACAGTTTAACATGATGGACTATAGGACAGGGCTGCTGCTTTTAACTGTCTGCTGGGCAGGTGAAGAGTTTCACTGATGCTGATCTTAAATAATTTCTATTTGAGTTTCTATCTTAATACATATGATGTTTCCTTTTAATCTTGACAGGTGTTGATGCTCAGACTCTGACAGAATCTGAACCAGTGGTTAAAAGGCCTGGAGAATCCCACAAACTGACCTGTACAGCCTCTGGATTCACATTCAGCAGCTACTGGATGGCCTGGATCAGACAGGCTCCTGGAAAAGGACTGGAGTGGATTGCTGCTATCACTAGCGGTGGTGGTGGCAGCACTGACTACTCTCAGTCAGTTCAAGGCCGGTTTACCATCTCCAGAGACGACAGCAGACAGCAGCTGTATCTGCAGATGAACAGTCTGAAGACTGAAGATTCTGCTGTTTATTATTGTGCTCGAGACTCACAGTGACTGGAGTTGGTTCAGCAGCTGTACAAAAACCTACTGTCCTCATCTTTACCACAATTATCTCACATGATTAATGTCCATTGTTCAAGTAGCTCAAGAAAATGATAGAATAAAGTTACACCAGACACTTTGGGAACCAATGATAGAAATATTAATAGAAAAATATTTTTAAACAGAGATACAAATGTAGAAATCATATTATTAAATAGGCATCTTGCTTAACAGAGCTTCATTAAAACGACTCCTCGACTGAGACAGTAGCTGAGCAATAAACAGTTTGTGTAGTTAAAAGATTTTGCTGTTTGTCTCACATGAGATTAACAAGTCTTTTTATTTGTCTTATTGTACAGGAGATTGTAGTGCTGTTAAAATGACAAAATAAATATAGTCAGCATAAATATTTTTTCTTAAATTACAACAATTATTATTTTGCATATCGTCACATAAGTTTCAATTCCTAGGCGTTAATTTCCTCCCAAGGCTCAGAGTTTCTCTGTATGTCTGCAGTCTCAAACACAATTTGAGAACTGAAACCTTCAGAAGTTAAAGAAAATCCAGGCCTTCAACCAGCTGCAGCACATCAAGCAGCGTTCATTTAGATTAACTTGCTTTCAGTTAACTGCTGTTTTAAGTAACACGAAGAAAGAAACACACAAAATGTAAGAAATTCTTTTAAAATGTGATGATTAGAAGTACAATCAATTGTAACAGAATATCTGAATTCAACTATTTTAAAATTTAACAATAATTAAAAAAGTCAACATCAGTGAAGACTTTATGCAAATCAGTTGAGGGAGTCCAGTTATACAAAAAAAAATCTGCAGGATCCTTCAATGCAAACATGTAAAAAAATAAAAATTCAAAAATTATAGTTTTTCTATTCATTCAGATAAATCAATGCATTTACACGTCTTAAATCAGAATTTGTTATTTGTTAAAATGGTGCTTTATTTTCTGTTATGCTGTTTCAGTCTCTTGAATTTAACTTTAAAAGCAGAATGTGATGTAGGTGGAGCTCACTATAAACAAATCCTAACAGGGATCCAGTTTACATCATATTTAAGGAGGATTCATGGATTTGAAGACATAATAAACACACTGTCAACATGGCTGACAGAAAGCTGACACTCCTGGTGGTGGTTGTGTAGTTTCCATTGGTACTGAAGGTCAGACCATAACATAGTCTGACCCAGCAGTTAAAAGACCTGGAGAATCCCACAGACTCACCTGCACAACATCTGGGTTTAAGTTTGGAAGCTCTGAGTGGAACTGGATCAGACAGGCTCCTGATAATGGACTGGAGTGGACTGCTTATATAGACACTTATAGTTCTCCTATGTATTACTCCCCATCAGTCCAGGGTAGATTCTCCATCTCCAGAGACGACTCCAGCAGTAAAGTCTATATGCAGATCAACAGTTTGAAAACCGAGGACACAGCAGTGTATTAATGTGCCAGAGAGACACAGTGAGAGACAGTAACAGGAGCGATAAGAAAACGACTTCCGCTATTTACCACCATAACTAGGAACATTCATTTTTCTCCGTATTACATTTATTGCAATGCTAATTTCAGACAATAATTTTTAGTATCCCTGCAAGAATCCCTGCTAATATAACATATTATATTAATTCTAAGCATATTAATAACAATTATTTCAATCAATAGACTTAAATTTATGTAATGTTTTCATTTCAAACTGATCTCCAAAAATAACTTTAGGCACATAAAAAACATCCTGTGCTGAAAACAGAAATTCCAACAATTATTGAACTGGTTGAGATGTTTTTTTTAATTACAGGAATTTGAGTGAGTCATGAAATGACTCTCAGTAAACTATTTGAATATAAATATCAGGCATGTTTTAAGCCTCATTGAAAGACAATTAAAACGGACATTGGAAAAACCTCCAGATGATAATTACACAATAGCAGTTTTTGGAAAATAAATCCTACAAAGTTAATTCCAGACTCCAAACTGAACCAAAGATTTTCTTAAAACATTTAAGTTTTTTTATTCCTTATATTATAATAACAATAATAATCATTATAATAGGTTCCTTTATTTAGCTCCACATTGACCCACATTCATGTGACCATGATCTGTCAGGTCTCTATGCAAATTTGATACTCTTCCTTGTGACGCAGTTATAAAGACTTCACATTAGACTGTGATGTTAAAGAGGATCAGAAGCTCACAGCACGTCAGTTTCACCATAAACCATGTTCTTTGTAACTTTGCTGCTGCTGTTGGCAGCTGGATCCTGTGAGTCTCTCTGGATATGTCATATTGAACGGTTCTTCTTTTGTAGTATAACTTGATCATTTTCTACAAAACATTTTATTTTTTCAACAGGTGCGAAGTGTGAACAGTTGACACAACCAGCCTCTGTGACTGTGCAGCCAGGTCAACGTCTGACCATCACCTGTCAGGTCTCTTATTCTGTTGACAACTACTACACAGCTTGGATCAGACAGCCTGCAGGGAAGGGACTGGAGTGGATTAGTAGTGACACAGACGTCAAAGATTCGCTAAAGAACAAGTGCAGTATCGACTTTGACTCTTCCAGCAACACAGTGACTCTAAACGGACAGAATGTGCAGCCTGAAGACACTGCTGTGTATTACTGTGCCAGAGACCCACAATAACACAAACCATCAGTGGACCTGAACAAAAACCCCTCAGTGCCTGAACCATGGTAACATGAAGCCACTAGAGGAGGAGCCGTCAGACCACAAATGATTAAAGACAAGTTCAGTCAGAAAAACAGTCTTTCCATCTCTCCATCTTACCATCATTAGTGGGTCACAGTAATTTCTGCTTTTCAAGTGAAGGGTTATTTTTATGTGTTTTTATATATTATCTTGTAATGAGACTAAAAGAAAGTGGCTTGTGGTGCTTATTACAATCAGGCGCTGGTACTAAACAGAGGTGTTATTCTGCAAAGAATGCACCCAAAGATATATGGTTGTTTATATCTGATAAGCAACCCCTTATCTGGAGGCGGCGTGACAGTGTGAGAAACTCTCATGGGGTGCTTTGAAGTGTCTTGTCTTTTATTACCTGTTTTCTACAGATAAGCCATTAAATGGGGAGAGTCAAGCATGTCCAGAGTGGAATGTCCGTACGAGGGAGGCACATAACTGAGGAGCAATGGAGGTCTCAGCCAATAAGAAGATGACCATGCCGACAATGTTATTTATGATGTTTAAACCTAATATCTGCTGGACCAGGGAGAGAATAGTCACTCAGACTTCTTGAACTGATGTGAATGCTGTATGCTTGTCAGGGATGCATAGTCTGGTCCAGAGCTCTGTAAGCAACCTCAATCTTTAAGACTTTGCTGTATCTTAATAAATAGATGTGAATTTAACTTTTTGCGTCCTGCATACTTCACTAAACGAATGCACGGGTCCTGATGTTTTGAAGGATGGACTCAACACAAGAATGAAATTCAACTAGCAACAAGTCATCTTTTAAAATGAACCCAGCTGTATTTTTTTTTTTGCATTTTCTCTACAGTTACTCTGTAAGATTCAAGTGAGAGTTTAAAATGTAATCACAGCAGCATTACTATAACTCACATTCCCTGAATTTCAGTAACATTTTATATTGTGATGATGATGAACATGTAATGTTGAAGGCGAAAGTTCTTACAAATTCTTTAGATACAGTAACGCCCTCAGTCTGGCAAAAGAAAACGAAATGACTGGATTTTTTTTTGAGAGAGAGAGAGCACTGAACTACGTTGTTTATCACAGATTAGAAAAGTACAATGTTCAAGAGTTCATTTTTATGTAGTTATTAATATTCATGGTGAAAAAGACAATTCTTCTTTTCTTCAATGTCCAACCTCTGATTCAAAATCATGTTGGACCAGTCTCCCTCTGAGGTAATACGACCTGGAGAAGCAGTGAAGACTCCATAGATCCTACCTGGGTTTTACATGACAAGCAAAACAATGCACTTGATAATACAGAGACCAGGGAAAGCTCTTGGGTGGATTAAACGGAGGAACACAGGTTCAAACTCTGCTGTCTATGGCAGCGCCTTTCAAAGTCCTTCCATCATGACTGTAGATGAGTCCAGCATCAGTCAGTACCTCCAGGTCAAGAGTCTGACAGCAGAAGATTCTGGTCTCTACTTCCGTGCTTGACAAAGTGACTGAAGACAGTGGAGCAGCCGCACAAAAAAACTCCACTGTAAACAAGTCGCAATGTGACCTCAGTGACATCTGGGTTTCCTCACCACCTGCCAAGGCACGTTGATAATGTCAGTTTTGAAAAGAGAAAGAAGCTGAAAAACATTTGATCAGAAGGCAAACTTGGCTGGATCAGAAGATAATTACAGGGGTGAAATATCCACAATCTAAAATATATTTTTTAAAATACACATGGCTGCAGTTTTAATACTGACAGACATTTTGCAGAAAAAAAACTCAAATATTTGTTCTGAAAAAACCTTGAACACCTGACTTAAGGGGTTGACTCAAAGATGTTAATTCACCTATTCACAAAATGTCTGGAGTCCAGACCTGTGAGGAGGAGTCAATGCAAAGCTCAGATGTCTTCCACATTCTACTTAACTGACTGCAGAGAGGACGACAGAGGACAGTGGACACACAGTTCAACATGATGGACTATAGGACAGGGCTGCTGCTTTTAACTGTTC
>NC_053401.1:22519462-22568910 GCF_016859285.1 Xiphias gladius | reverse complement strand
CCACGCTATGGCCTGGGTCAGACAGGCTCCTGGAAAAGGACTGGAGTGGATTGCTGCTATCAGTGGCAGTGGTAGCAGCACTGACTACTCTCAGTCAGTCCAAGGCCGGTTTACCATCTCCAGAGATGACAGCAGACAGCAGCTGTATCTGCAGATGAACAGTCTGAAGACTGAAGATTCTGCTGTTTATTATTGTGCTCGAGACTCACAGTGACTGGAGTTGGTTCAGCAGCTGTACAAAAACCTACTGTCCTCATCTTTACCACAATTATCTCACATGATTAATGTCCATAGTTCAAGTAGCTCAAGAAAATGATAGAATAAAGTTACACCAAACACTTTGGGAACCAATGATAGAAATATTAATAGAAAAATATTTTTAAACAGAGATACAAATGTAGAAATCATATTATTAGAAAGGCATCTTGCTTAACAGAGCTTCATTAAAACGACTCCTCGACTGAGACAGTAGCCGAGCAATAAACAGTTTGTGTAGTTAAAAGATTTTGCTGATTGTCTCACATGAGATTAACAAGTCTTCTTATTTGTCTTATTTTTCAGGAGATTGGAGTGCTGTTAAAATGACAGAATAAACGTAACAGTGCAAAGACTGGAGTTTACAGAATAAATGGAGGTTCAACCTGTTGTTTCTGACGTACTCTCACTTAACTGTCCATACTTTGTAACGTTTTTTCTTTTTTCTTCTTCTTCTCAAATTTGATTTAAATAAAAGAGCAGTTTCTTACACATCATTAATAGATAAGTCAGCAGACATTTTTATCTTAAATACAACAATTATTATTTGGCATATCGTCACATAAGTTTCAGTTGCTAGGTAGTTAATTTCCTCCCAAGGCTCAGAGTTTCTCTGTATGTCTGCAGTCTCAAACACAATTTGAGAACTGAAACCTTCAGAAGTTTAAAGAAATCCAGGCCTTCAACCAGCTGCAGCACATCAAGCAGCGTTCAGTTAGATTAACTTGCTTTCAGTTAACTGCTGTTTTAAGTAACACGAAGCAAGAAACACACAAAATGTAAGAAATTCTTTTAAAATGTGATTATTACAAGTACAATCAATTGTAACAGAATATCTGAATTCAACTATTTTAAATTTTAACAATATTTAAAAAGTCAACAGCAGTGAAGACTTTATGCAAATCAGTTGAGGGAGTCCAATTATAGAAAAAAAAATCTGCAGGATCCTTCAAAGCAAACATGTAAAAATATAACAAATAAAAAAATTATAGTTTTTTTTTAATTCATTCAGATAAATCAATGCATTTACACGTCTTAAATCAGTATTTGTTATTTGTTAAAATGGTGCTTTATTTTCTGTTATGCTGTTTCACTCTCTTGAATTTGACTCTAAAAGCAGAATGTGATGGTGGTGGTTGTGTAGTTTCAATTGGTACTGAAGGTCAGACCATAACATAGTCTGACCCAGCAGTTATAAGACCTGGAGAATCCCACAGACTCACCTGCACAACATCTGGGTTTAAGTTTGGAAGCTCTGAGTGGAACTGGATCAGACAGGCTCCTGGTAATGGACTGGAGTGGACTGCTTATATAGAATCTTATAGTTCTCCTATGTATTACTCCCCGTCAGTCCAGGGTAGATTCTCCATCTCCAGAGACGACTCCAGCAGTAAAGTCTATCTACAGATGAACAGTCTGAAAACCGAGGACACAGCAGTGTATTAATGTGCCAGAGAGACACAGTGAGAGACAGTAACAGGAGAGATAAGAAAACTACTTCCTCTATTTACCACCACAACAAGGAGCATTCAGTTTTCTCCATATTACATTTACTGCAATGCTAATTTCAGACATAATGTTTTAGTATCACTGCAAGAATCCCAGCTATTACATCATATTATATTAATTCTAAGCATATTAATAACAATTATTTCAATCAATAGACTTAAATTTAACTAATGTTTTCATTTCAAACTGATCTCCAAAAATAATTGACTCACATTCATGTGACCATGATCTGCCAGGTCTCTGTGGAAACTCAGTAATCTTCCTTGTGACACAGGATGACAGAGATCAGTGGACACACAGTTTAACATGACGGACAATTGAACAGGGCTGCTGCTTAGATGGTGAATATTTGCCTATTCACAGATTTAGAGTTCTGTCTTCAGACATCTGCTAAAGTATAGCGAGTGACTCTTTTCTTTTTTGTCTTTTTTGTCATGCGAGAAAGTGGTCAAACACACTTAAAAAGGAGAAAAACATCTTCATAATCCTTTACCTTCTTGACAGAAGAGAAATGTAAATATTCAACAATATTCAAATGAAGGTTCCTCATAAGGAAGTGAAGTTTGTGTCTGTGTGTCAGTGAGAGGACAGAAGAGCTCACATCAGTTCAGCTTCAACATCAACCATGTTCTCTGTAGCTCTGATACTTTTGCTGGCAGCTGGATCCTGTGAGGAGCTTTCAGTGGATTCACACTAATAAACACATTAGAAAACACTGAATAGTCAGATGAATGATGGAGATAATGTTGATTTCTGTTTCCACAGGTGTGAACAGTATTGATCTCATCCAGCCAGACTCAAAGGTCGTGCAGCCTGGACAGACTTTGACCATCACCTGTCAGGTCTCTGGTTATTCTTTGACTGATAACAGCTATGCAACAGGTTGGATCAGACACCGTGAAGGAAAACCAATGGACTGGATTTTTCATCGTTGGGGAGGAGGTGACTTTTATCAAAACGATGCTCTGAAGAACAAGTTCCTTTACCACACATACACTTCTACCAGTTCTGTGACATTAACAGGACAGAATCTGCAGCTTGAGGACACAGCTGTTTATTACTGTGTACGTGCACAGTGGTATAGAAGTTGGTTCCACTGTGATATAAACCACCAACAGACCTTGTCAAATACCCAGAGACTCATGTGACTGAACCACACACATACACACGTTCTTAATATTACGTTTAATAAAGACACTACCAGTCTACTGAGTTGATAAATATTCATATGAATGTTCATAAATTTAGGGAATAATAGAGGAAATGTTTGCTCCTAATAGACAGAGGAGTAGTGAAGTATTTCAATTTTTAATCAATTTCATTTTTCTTTATTTATTTATTTTGTGTGTGTGTGTTTGTGTATGTGTGTATTGTGATATCTAGAGAAGATGGGTAACACATGTTTCCTGTTGCCATGCATTGGGGGGGTGAATAACATCTGACAAAGCTTACTTAAACAGTAGCTTTGTCTCCTCAAAAGTATGGACAAATACAGATATCGGATGCAAACTTCCTTTCTGTAATCTTACCAATGTGAAAATTAAATCCCTAAACTGCTGCACCATTATTTAAGATTATCATTGGAAAACATAAGCTTTTTTTTTCATTCTCCATCAGTCCAGAAATTATTTGCCAGAAATTTAATATCTAATATCTGTCTATTGTCTGTTGTCTATAGTTTCTGTAGTTTAATGTAAAGCAGGTTAAAAAACAAAAAACAAAAACAAATTAGCAGTTTGAGGCATAGGATCTGTTCCTGTGCTCTGCTGCCGAATATGTTTACAGGTGGTGACTGAGCATTGACATCAAATAACCTGATACCAAAATAAACTGCACTTTAATTATTGTCAATAAGTTTAACCCAGTGTCAGTAGTCTCACTTAGTTAAAGTAAGCATGTGACTATGTATTTGACATGATTCCTCAACACTCATGCGTAAATACTGTAAATAGATGTTAAGCATGGTCTTGTGACCTTAATGAAGATACTTGACTATTAAAACAATTATTATTACTATGCTAATATTAATCTACATTGTAACCAACATGTTTTAAATGGAAACATTAATTAAAAAACAGTACTCTTTGCGGATCTCATAATAATGAACGTTTATGGAATTCGCTGAATGGTAGAGAGAAGTTTTTGTGTTTGTTCAGTTTTTGAGTTTGAGATTTTCAGTCTTGAAAATAAACATTTTGTTCCCCTACTTCATCAGTCCAGAAATCAGTAGCCAGCACTTGTTTTGGAAATGTTTTACGTGTTCCTCTGTTTAATCTATACTCAATTTATGAAAATGTCTTTGTAACTTGTTTCCTCTTTAAACCGGTAGAGGGAGGTCTATGCAAACTCTTCCCTCTCTATAAACACATCAACAACTAGCAGAACACAGGGACAGGTTAATACATTTTTGAAAAACCAGTCAAAGAGCATTGAACTATGGCGTTTATCACAGAATGGAAATTACAGTTGCCCTGTAGTTTGTTACTTGTAGTTACTATTCAGAGTGAGAAAATCAATTCTGCTTAACTCTTTTCTAAATGTCCAACCTGTGATTTACTAGTTTGTTGGATAATGTTCATCATTTCTTGTACTTACAGGAGTTTGGATGAGATCAAACTGGACCAGTCTCCCTCTGAGGTGAGAAGACCTGGAGAGACAGTGAAGATGTCATGTATCATATCTGGCTCTGACATGACAAGCTACAATATGCACTGGAAAAGAAAGAGGCCAGGGAAAGCTCTGGAGTGGATTGGGAAAATGAACACAGGTTCAAACTCTGCTATCTATGGCAGCTCCTTTCAAAGTCCTTCCATCATGACTGAGGATGAGTCCAGCAGCACTCAGTACCTCCAGGTCAAGGATCTGACAGCAGAAGATTCTCGTCTTTACTTCCGTGCTGGACAAAGTGACTGGAGACAGTGGAGCAGCTGCACAAAACCCTCCACAGACAACAAGTAACAATGTGATCTCAGTGGCATCCGAGCTTTCTCACCACCTGCAAAATCACTTCGATCAGATTCCTACATATTGGAAACACATCTATTCTCTTCATGATGTTAAATCACTCACAGTAATAGACAGAGTTCTCTGTAATGCCAAAGCTTTATGTAACCCTAAACTGACCATCTCACATTCACAAGTGCAAAGCATAAATTACATTAATTAAGTGTGAAACATGGAACAAGCTGGAAACTTTTTGATTAGATTTCAAGCTTGGCTACATCAGAAAATAATTAGAAAGATAAAATGTCCAAAACCCCAAAAGGTTTCAAATCATTGGTACATTTTATGGTTGAGATGGAAAAAAAGTGCAATTTTTAAAAAATGTTCATAGATCCTGGTGATTATTTAGCTCATCTGCTGCCAAATATGCTTATAGGGAGTAATGAGAAACCATGATGGCAAGGTGAATTATATTTTAAATGTTCAGGATAATGACATGATCTTTGTCAGATATCTGAACATAAACTAGGATGTTGAAGTGTTATTAAAGGAAACGTGGGAAAAGTGTTTTTTAATGCACATAAATAATTTTACACAAATGAAATTAAAAAATGTCAGACTTTGAGGAATGACTTCTGAACATTCATTTCCCAGTTTCACCAAAAGTTACACTGCAAGCCAAGTCCAATGTAGTTCTCTCCTCCCTGTAAGGAGGAGTCAATGCAAAACTCGGATTTCTTCCACCTCTACTTAACTGACGGCAGAGAGGACGACAGAGGACAGTGGACACACAGTTTAACATGATGGACTATAGGACCGGGCTGCTTTAACTGTCTGCTGGGCAGGTGAAGAGTTTCACTGATGCTGATCTTAAATAATTAATATTTGAGTTTCTATCTTAATACATATGATGTTTTCTTTTTAATCTTGACAGGTGTTGATGCTCAGACTCTGACAGAATCTGAACCAGTGGTTAAAAGGCCTGGAGAATCCCACAAACTGACCTGTACAGCCTCTGGGTTCACATTCAGCAGCTACGGTATGAACTGGATCAGACAGGCTCCTGGAAAAGGACTGGAGTGGATTGCTGTTATCAGATACGATGGTGGCAGCACTTACTACTCTCAGTCAGTCCAAGGCCGGTTTACCATCTCCAGAGACAACAGCAGACAGCAGCTGTATCTGCAGATGAACAGTCTGAAGACTGAAGATTCTGCTGTTTATTATTGTGCTCGAGACTCACAGTGACTGGAGTTGGTTCAGCAGCTGTACAAAAACCTTCAGCACTTATATGCAAGACGTATATGCTGCAAAACAGGAAAAATAGAACCAAAAAAGTTCAGCACTTAATAAGGAAAAACATGAACACACACATATCGACACACACAAACACATACACCGTCTCACAACACAACAATAATATTACCACTCAGATATCTGTGTTAGAGCTTAACTCCAGAAGTAAATATTTGCTTTCCATGAAAAAAATCATACAAACATACATACTGAATGAAGATTATTAAAAAAAAAAGACTAAACCCAAACTTCATTTTCCATTCCATCCATCTTTCCATCAATTCAGTTTGTTGTTACAGACATTTGTTGTTGTGTCTGTGCTGGATGGTGTACTGGCCTTCACTGGGGGAAACCTCCTGGATGGCTGATCATTCCAAGACATTTCCCCGGTGTTAACAGTATTTCAGATTGTGCAGCTAAACACACAAACATACACTAATACACTGTATCTGTTGCAGAGCTTCAAGCCATTTCTCTATATGTGGGTGCTACACGAGCGGTAGTTTTAATGTGATGAAGCAGAGAGATGGCAAATGAGGACAGATTGAGTTTCATGCGCATCATTTCTGTAACGGCCGTACGCTGCAGGTTAAGGAAGAAAAAAGAGGTCATTGGGTTTTGTTTAATTTACAGCAGCCCCAGCCTTTACAAACCTCTTTATTCTGATAGTAAGGTGGTATGTTGGCTCAGTGTCAAGCACTCTCACCTCACAGTAAGAATGTCTTGTGTTTGTGTATGAGCTAATAAATTAAACATTGACTGAGATCCAGCTGTTTCCTCCCTGTGAGGAGGAGTCAATGCAAAACCCAGATGTCTTCCACCTCTACTTAACTGACCGCAGAGAGGACGACAGGGGACAGTGGACACGCAGTTTAACATGATGGACTATAGGACAGGGCTGCTGCTTTTAACTGTCTGCTGGGCAGGTGAAAATATTTAATGAACTTCATTTGACACAGCGTTAATCACTGTTTGACATAATGTTACCATCTTAAATCATGTGAAGTTGTCTTATTCATCTTGACAGGTGTTGATGCTCAGACTCTGACAGAATCTGAACCAGTGGTTACAAAGCCTGGACACAGGCAGATACTGTGTTCACCCTCAAGGGGCTTCTAGATCATGAGTCAAAATATAATCCTATTCTGTCTTAAATTGATGTTATTTTTAATAAAATCCCGAAAAAAATCAAACATTCATCATTAACTTACAAAAATAACCAATAAGCACATATAGCATATAAGAAAATGTCTGACTGAAACGGTCCCTTCCTCGCAAAACATCCAAGGACAGAAATACAACATTTACACATTTCAGCCACAATAATGTACAGTATATATTATTTGGCGTGTAAAGTCAGTTACATTATGGCAGTGAAAAGCAGTTTCCTTTAAAAAAAACACTAGAGGGAAGCAGTGTCAAGTTTATCTGGCCTCTGTAACTATGAGGAAACACTTGTCTCTGCTTATCTCATCGATCTTAACTCACTAACACTCAAACCCTGGACTGAACTAGAGATTTATATTCAAATCAAATTCTAACAACTGTACCTGTGAAAAACTGGTCAAACACAATGGAAAAAGGAGAAATGCTGAAACACTGATCAACGTCCTTATTGTTGGTGTCTCAGTCTGGTTCTTCACTCTCTCTCTCTCAGAGTCCAGCACTGATCTTCTTCTGAGCTTTAGTCTTTATGTCTCTTTACCTTTCAGCTCTGTCTCTCCAAAATCTCAGACTGGTCAAAATGCAAATTCGCACATTGATGCACAGTCCCCACCCATTCAGCCTAATCAGCATATAGAGTATATTCTATATTTGAGCCTTTGTAGTCGCAGACTCAGCCAAGTTTCCACCATGACAGTTGTGCTAAGTGTCCTCCTCTTGGCTCTCCTTTCAGGTGAGTGCAGTCGGTATCCAGCAGAGCAGGAGAGAAGGAGCTCCGGAGGTCTGCTGGCTTCCTGTCATCTAAACTCTGTGTCTTTTTCAGCTTCTAAGCCCCAGTCCCTCACCTCCTCAGAGCCAGTGGTCCACAGAGCAGGAGAATCGGTCCCTCTGTCCTGTAAAGTAGAAGGACTTGCTCTTTTTTGGACAGTTTATCCTGAAACATTTAATCATCTAACGGGAGCAGATCTTTAAATACCTTTGAATATTCCAATAGGCTAAGATGCCTCTTTCATTCCCAACACTTACACTGAATTTAAACAATCTTAGAAATCATGTAGTAGATTGTACTCTGCATTTTTATACTTGTATAACCAACAACCCAGAAAAGCGGACACACACAAGCAGACACTCACAAGCACACACACACACACACACACACACACACACACACACACAAACACACACACACACACACACACACACACACACACACACACACACACACACACACACACACACACACACACACACACACAAATCGGTCACGCCTTGTCCTGATTATTCACCTTAGTTAATTCAGAGTTTCCTGACACTCTTTTTGCATTTGTTGAGTTGTCTTGACTTTTTTTTTTCCCCTGAGATTTGTGAATTTCCTGCTAAAGTGCCTGATAAGAGCCTGTTTACTTGTCTGCAGCCTGACTGACATAGAGCCTCCGATATTCTAACTCCACACTCATTGTGAATCATATCATTTAAAATAAATGGCACAAAAGCATTTTGTAGCGTTCAGACTTCACCACAACAACAGGTTATTCCTTTTTTATTGATTTGAGTTATTATTTGAGTTCGCAATGACTTCTGCAACAAAGCATCTGACATAATCAAGTGAAAGACAGATAATGACAAGATTCAGAATTATTTAATTCTTGTTCTTGTCAGGAGTCTTGAACAGTTATGATGTCAGCCATTAATAAGGCTGCGGTTTCAGTGTTTTTGATTGAATAGATTCATTGTTTGTTCATTTCCTAAAGAAATACGTCAATAAAAGTAAAACTTTAACAATAATGTATGACAATATAACCATAAACGCTTAATGCAGAAATGACCAGATCACAGTGGAGGCAGTGGTTTCTCTTATTTCATTTATTCAGGTGATATTGTTCTTTGCCACCTTTGCTCAGTCACAGCTGCCTTTGTTGCCCTTTGCCAGCAAGTTTTACTCTATAACCCATGTTTCTCTTTGTATGATCATTTTTCAGTATGTATGTTGCAGTCCTCTGACATTTTCTGTTACTGACAGTTATATTAACGTGTCAAAATATTCTTCTTTTTAATGTGGCATGTATCAAAATTGGAGTTGGTACTGTAGAAGTATGCCTGGAGAGAGGCCTGGAGTTAGACAAGGCCTCTGAGAAGCGGTTGACAATCCTGGGACAGTATGTGTGTTGGGACAAACATCTCACACATTTTAATGTGTCTCATTCAAAACAATACAGTGACAAATGAACTTGAAATGAACTGACCTGTGTAGACTAATCATTGCATCCCCAGTTTCACCAAGCAACAACTGATTAAATCCTGTCATTTCCTCCCTGTGAGGAGGAGTCAATGCAAAACTCAGATGTCTCCCACCTCTACTTAACTGACTGCAGAGAGGACGACAGAGGACAGTGGACACACAGTTTAACATGATGGACTATAGGACAGGGCTGCTGCTTTTAACTGTCTGCTGGGCAGGTGAAGAGTTTCACTGATGCTGATCTAAAATAATTTCTATTTGAGTTTCTATCTTAAAACATATGATGTTTCTTTTTAATCTTGACAGGTGTTGATGCTCAGACTCTGACAGAATCTGAACCAGTGGTTAAAAGGCCTGGAGAATCCCACAAACTGACCTGTACAGCCTCTGGATTCACATTCAGCAGCTTCTGGATGGCCTGGATCAGACAGGCTCCTGGAAAAGGACTGGAGTGGATCGCTCGTATCAGTAGCGGTGGTAGCACTTACTACTCTCAGTCAGTCCAAGGCCGATTTACCATCTCCAGAGACAACACCAGACAGCAGGTGTATCTGCAGATGATCAGTCTGAAGACTGAAGATTCTGCTGTTTATTATTGTGCTCGAGACTCACAGTGACTGGAGTTGGTTCAGCAGCTGTACAAAAACCTACTGTCCTCATCTTTACCATTAGTTATCTCACATGATTAATGTCCATAGTTCAAGTAATTCAAGAAAATGATAGAATAAAGTTACACCAAACACTTTGGGAACCAATAATAGAAATATTAATAGAAAAATATTTTTAAACAGAGATACAAATGTAGAAATCATATTATTAGAAAGGCATCTTGCTTAACAGAGCTTCATTAAAACGACTCCTCGACTGAGACAGTAGCTGAGCAATAAACAGTTTGTGTAGTTAAATGATTTTGCTGTTTGTCTCACATGAGATTAACAAGTCTTTTTATTTGTCTTATTTTTCAGGAGATTGGAGTGCTGTTAAAATGACAGAATAAACATAATAGTGCAAAGACTGGAGTTTACAGAATAAATGGAGGTTCAACCTGTTGTTTCTGACGTACTCTCACTTAACTGTCCATGTTTTGTAATGTTTTTACTTTTTTCGTCTCCTTCTCAAATTTGATTTTAAAAAAAGAGCACTTTCTTACACATCATTAATAGATAAGTCAGCAGACATTTTTTTTCTTAAATTACAACAATTATTATTTTGCATATTGTCACATAAGTTTCAGTTGCTAGGTAGTTAATTTCCTCCCAAGGCTCAGAGTTTCTCTGTATGTCTGCAGTCTCAAACACAATTTGAGAACTGAAACCTTCAGAAGTTTAAAGAAATCCAGGCCTTCAACCAGCTGCAGCACATCAAGCAGCGTTCAGTTAGATTAACTTGCTTTCAGTTAACTGCTGTTTTCAGTATTTGTTATGTGTTAAAATGGTGCTTTATTTTCTGTTATGCTGTTTCACTCTCTTGCATTTGACTCTAAAAGCAGAATGTGATGTAGGTGGAGCTCACTGTAAACAAATCCTAACAGGGATCCAGTTTACATCTTATTTAAGGAAGATTCATGGATTTGAAGACATAATAAACACACTGTCAACATGGCTGACAGAAAGCTGACACTCCTGGTGGTGGTTGTGTAGTTTCAATTGGTAATGAAAGGTCAGACCATAACATAGTCTGACCCAGCAGTTATAAGACCTGGAGAATCCCACAGCCTCACCTGCACAAAATCTGGGTTTAAGTTTGGAAGCTCTGAGTGGAACTGGATCAGACAGGCTCGGGTAATGGACTGGAGTGGACTGCTTATATAGACACTTATAGGTTCTCCTATGTATTACTCCCCGTCAGTCCAGGGTAGATTCACCATCTCCAGAGACGACTCCAGCAGTAAAGTCTATCTACAGATGAACAGTCTGAAAACCGAGGACACAGCAGTGTATTAATGTGCCAGAGAGACACAGTGAGAGACAGTAACAGGAGAGATAAGAAAACTACTTCCTCTATTTACCACCACAACTAGGAACATTCATTTTTCTCCGTATTACATTTATTGCAATGCTAATTTCAGACAATAATTTTTAGTATCCCTGCAAGAATCCCAGCTAATATAACATATTATATTAATTCTAAGCATATTAATAACAATTATTTCAATCAATAGACTTAAATTTAACTAATGTTTTCATTTCAAACTGATCTCCAAAAATAATTGACTCACATTCATGTGACCATGATCTGCCAGGTCTCTGTGGAAACTCAGTAATCTTCCTTGTGACACAGGATGACAGAGATCAGTGGACACACAGTTTAACATGACGACAATTGAACAGGGCTGCTGCTTAGATGGTGAATATTTGCCTATTCACAGATTTAGAGTTCTGTCTTCAGACATCTGCTAAAGTATAGCGAGTGACTCTTTTCTTTTTTGTCTTTTTTGTCATGCGAGAAAGTGGTCAAACACACTTAAAAAGGAGAAAAACATCTTCATAATCCTTTACCTTCTTGACAGAAGAGAAATGTAAATATTCAACAATATTCAAATGAAGGTTCCTCATAAGGAAGTGAAGTGTGTGTCTGTGTGTCAGTGAGAGGACAGAAGAGCTCACATCAGTTCAGCTTCAACATCAACCATGTTCTCTGTAGCTCTGATACTTTTGCTGGCAGCTGGATCCTGTGAGGAGCTTTCAGTGGATTCACACTAATAAACACATTAGAAAACACTGAATAGTCAGATGAATGATGGAGATAATGTTGATTTCTGTTTCCACAGGTGTGAACAGTATTGATCTCATCCAGCCAGACTCAAAGGTCGTGCAGCCTGGACAGACTTTGACCATCACCTGTCAGGTCTCTGGTTATTCTTTGACTGATAACAGCTATGCAACAGGTTGGATCAGACATCGTGAAGGAAAACCAATGAACTGGATTTTTCATCGTTGGGGAGGAGGTGACTTTTATCAAAACGATGCTCTGAAGAACAAGTTCCTTTACCACACATACACTTCTACCAGTTCTGTGACATTAACAGGACAGAATCTGCAGCTTGAGGACACAGCTGTTTATTACTGTGTACGTGCACAGTGGTATAGAAGTTGGTTCCACTGTGATATAAACCACCAACAGACCTTGTCAAATACCCAGAGACTCATGTGACTGAACCACACACATACACACGTTCTTAATATTACGTTTAATAAAGACACTACCAGTCTACTGAGTTGATAAATATTCATATGAATGTTCATAAATTTAGGGAATAATAGAGGAAATGTTTGCTCCTAATAGACAGAGGAGTAGTGAAGTATTTCAATTTTTAATCAATTTCATTTTTCTTTATTTATTTATTTTGTGTGTGTGTGTTTGTGTATGTGTGTATTGTGATATCTAGAGAAGATGGGTAACACATGTTTCCTGTTGCCATGCATTGGGGGGGTGAATAACATCTGACAAAGCTTACTTAAACAGTAGCTTTGTCTCCTCAAAAGTATGGACAAATACAGATATCGGATGC
Source organism: Xiphias gladius (assembly GCF_016859285.1). Taxonomy (NCBI): domain Eukaryota; kingdom Metazoa; phylum Chordata; class Actinopteri; order Istiophoriformes; family Xiphiidae; genus Xiphias; species Xiphias gladius. The sequence continues at coordinate 22,555,993 of NC_053401.1, read as the reverse complement.
AAACTTCCTTTCTGTAATCTTACCAATGTGAAAATTAAATCCCTAAACTGCTGCACCATTATTTAAGATTATCATTGGAAAACATAAGCTTTTTTTTTCATTCTCCATCAGTCCAGAAATTTAATATCTAATTTCTGTCTATTGTCTGTTGTCTATAGTTTCTGTAGTTTAATGTAAAGCAGGTTAAAAAACAAAAAACAAAAACAAATTAGCAGTCTGAGGCATAGGATCTGTTCCTGTGCTCTGCTGCCGAATATGTTTACAGGTGGTGACTGAGCATTGACATAAAATAACCTGATACCAAAATAAACTGCACTTTAATTATTGTCAATAAGTTTAACCCAGTGTCAGTAGTCTCACTTAGTTAAAGTAAGCATGTGACTATGTATTTGACATGATTCCTCAACACTCATGCGTATATACTGTAAATAGATGTTTAGCATGGTCTCGTGACCTTAATGAAGATACTTGACTATTAAAACAATTATTATTACTATGCTAATATTAATCTACATTGTAACCAACATGTTTTAAATGGAAACATTAATTAAAAAACAGTACTCTTTGCGGATCTCATAATAATGAACGTTTATGGAATTCGCTGAATGGTAGAGAGAAGTTTTTGTGTTTGTTCAGTTTTTGAGTTTGAGATTTTCAGTGTTGAAAATAAACATTTTGTTCCCCTACTTCATCAGTCCAGAAATCATTAGCCAGCACTTGTTTTGGAAATGTTTTACGTGTTCCTCTGTTTAATCTATACTCAATTTATGAAAATGTCTTTGTAACTTGTTTCCTCTTTAAACCGGTAGAGGGAGGTCTATGCAAACTCTTCCCTCTCTATAAACACATCAACAACTAGCAGAACACAGGGACAGGTTAATACATTTTTGAAAAAACAGTCAAAGAGCATTGAACTATGGCGTTTATCACAGAATGGAAATTACATTTGCCCTGGAGTTTGTTAATTGTAGTTACTATTCAGAGTGAGAAAATCAATTCTGCTTAACTCTTTTCTAAATGTCCAACCTGTGATTTACTAGTTTGTTGGATAATGTTCATCATTTCTTGTACTTACAGGAGTTTGGATGAGATCAAACTGGACCAGTCTCCCTCTGAGGTGAGAAGACCTGGAGAGACAGTGAAGATGTCATGTATCATATCTGGCTCTGACATGACAAGCTACAATATGCACTGGAAAAGAAAGAGGCCAGGGAAAGCTCTGGAGTGGATTGGGAAAATGAACACAGGTTCAAACTCTGCTGTCTATGGCAGCTCCTTTCAAAGTCCTTCCATCATGACTGAAGATGAGTCCAGCAGCACTCAGTACCTCCAGGTCAAGGATCTGACAGCAGAAGATTCTGGTCTTTACTTCCGTGCTGGACAAAGTGACTGGAGACAGTGGAGCAGCTGCACAAAACCCTCCACAGACAACAAGTAACAATGTGATCTCAGTGGCATCCGAGCTTTCTCACCACCTGCAAAATCACTTCGATCAGATTTCTACATATCGTAAACACATCTATTCTCTTCATGATGTTAAATCACTCACAGTAACAGACAGAGTTCTCTGTAATGCCAAAGCTTTATGTAACACTAAACTTACCATCTCACATTCACAAGTGCAAAGCATAAATTACATTAATTAAGTGTGAAACATGGAACAAGCTGGAAACTTTTTGATTAGATTTCAAGCTTGGCTACATCAGAAAATAATTAGAAAGATAAAATGTCCAAAACCCCAAAAGGAATCAAATCATTGGTACATTTTATGGTTGAGATGGAAAAGAAAAGTGCAATTTTTAAAAAATGTTCATAGATCCTGGTGATTATTTAGCTCATCTGCTGCCAAATATGCTTATAGGGAGTAATGAGAAACCATGATGGCAAGGTGAATTATATTTTAAATGTTCAGGATAATGACATGATCTTTGTCAGATATCTGAACATAAACTAGGATGTTGAAGTGTTATTAAAGGAAACGTGGGAAAAGTGTTTTTTAATGCACATAAATAATTTTACACAAATGAAATTAAAAAATGTCAGACTTTGAGGAATGACTTCTGAACATTCATTTCCCAGTTTCACCAAAAGTTACACTGCAAGCCAAGTCCAATGTAGTTCTCTCCTCCCTGTGAGGAGGAGTCAATGCAAAACTCAGATGTCTCCCACCTCTACTTAACTGACTGCAGAGAGGGAGACAGAGGACAGTGGACACACAGTTTAACAAGATGGACTACAGGACAGGGCTTCTGCTTTTAACTGTCTGCTGGGCAGGTGAAGAGTTTCACTGATGCTGATCTTAAATAATTTCTATTTGAGTTTCTATCTTAAAACATATTATGTTTCCTTTTCATCTTGACAGGTGTTGATGCTCAGACTCTGACAGAATCTGAACCAGTGGTTAAAAGGCCTGGAGAATCCCACAAACTGACCTGTACAGCCTCTGGATTCACATTCAGCAGCTACTGGATGGCCTGGATCAGACAGGCTCCTGGAAAAGGACTGGAGTGGATTGCTGTTATCAGATACGATGGTGGCAGCACTTACTACTCTCAGTCAGTCCAAGGCCGGTTTACCATCTCCAGAGACAACAGCAGACAGCAGCTGTATCTGCAGATGAACAGTCTGAAGACTGAAGATTCTGCTGTTTATTATTGTGCTCGAGACTCACAGTGACTGGAGTTGGTTCAGCAGCTGTACAAAAACCTTCAGCACTTATATGCAAGACGTATATGCTGCAAAACAGGAAAAATAGAACCAAAAAAGTTCAGCACTTAATAAGGAAAAACATGAACACACACATATCGACACACACAAACACATACACCGTCTCACAACACAACAATAATATTACCACTCAGATATCTGTGTTAGAGCTTAACTCCAGAAGTAAATATTTTCTTTCCATGAAAAAAATCATACACACATACATACTGAATGAAGATTATTTAAAAAAAAAGACTAAACCCAAACTTCATTTTCCATTCCATCCATCTGTCCATCAATTCAGTTTGTTGTTACAGACATTTGTTGTTGTGTCTGTGCTGGATGGTGTACTGGCATTCACTGGGGGAAACCTCCTGGATGGCTGATCATTCCAAGACATTTCCCCGGTGTTAACAGTATTTCAGATTGTGCAGCTAAACACACAAACATACACTAATACACTGTATCTGTTGCAGAGCTTCAAGCCATTTCTCCATATGTGTGTGCTACACAAGCGGTAGTTTTAATGTGATGAAGCAGAGAGATGGCAAATGAGGACAGATTGAGTTTCATGCGCATCATTTCTGTAACGGCCGTACGCTGCATCTTAAGGAAGAAAAAAAGAGGTCATTGGGTTTTGTTTAATTTACAGCAGCCCCAGCCTTTACAAACCTCTTTATTCTGATAGTAAGGTGGTATGTTGGCTCAGTGTCAAGCACTCTCACCTCACAGTAAGAATGTCTTGTGTTTGTGTATGAGCTAATAAATTAAACATTAACTGAGATCCAGCTGAGGAGGAGTCAATGCAAAACCCTGATGTCTTCCACCTCTACTTAACTGACCGCAGAGAGGACGACAGAGGACAGTGGACACGCAGTTTAACATGATGGACTATAGGACAGGGCTGCTGCTTTTAACTGTCTGCTGGGCAGGTGAAAATATTTAATGAACTTCATTTGACACAGCGTTAATCACCGTTTGACATAATGTAACCATCTTAAATCATGTGAAGTTGTCTTTTTCATCTTGACAGGTGTTGATGCTCAGACTCTGACAGAATCTGAACCAGTGGTTACAAAGCCTGGACACAGGCAGATACTGTGTTGCCCCTCAAGGGGCTTCTAGATCATGAGTCAAAATATAATCCTATTTTGTCTTAAATTGATGTTATTTTTAATAAAATCCCGAAAAATCAAACATTCATCATTAACTTACCAAAATAACCATTAAGCACATATAGCATATAAGAAAATGTCTGACTGAAACGGTCCCTTCCTCGCAAAACATCCAAGGACAACACAACAATACACTGAAGTCAGAGTCCAGGTATGAATATCAGAAATACAACATTTACACATTTCAGCCACAATAATGTACAGTATATATTATTTGGCGTATAAAGTCAGTTACATTATGGCAGTGAAAAGCAGTTTCCTTTTAAAAAAAACACTAGAGGGAAGCAGTGTCAAGTTTATCTGGCCTCTGTAACTATGAGGAAACACTTGTCTCCGCTTATCTCATCGATCTTAACTCACTAACACTCAAACCCTGGACTGAACTAGAGATTTATATTCAAATCAAATTCTAACAACTGTACCTGTGAAAAACTGGTCAAACACAATGGAAAAAGGAGAAATGCTGAAACACTGATCAACGTCTTTATTGTTGGTGTCTCAGTCTGGTTCTTCACTCTCTCTCTCTCTCAGAGTCCAGCACTGATCTTCTCCTAAGCTTTAGTCTTTATGTCTCTTTACCTTTCAGCTCTGTCTCTCGGTCCCTCTGTCCTGTAAAGTGGAAGGACTTGCTCTTTTTTGGACAGTTTATCCTGAAACATTTAATCATCTAACGGGAGCAGATCTTTAAATACCTTTGAATATGCCCATAGGCTAAGATGCCTCTTTCATTCCCAACACTTACACTGAATTTAAACAATCTTAGAAATCATGTAGTAGATTGTACTCTGCATTTTTATGCACACACACACACACACACACACACAAATCGGTCACGCCTTGTCCTGATTATTCACCTTAGTTAATTCAGAGTTTCCTGACACTCTTTTTGCATTTGTTGAGTTGTCTTGCTTTTTTTTTTTTCCCTGAGATTTGTGAATTCCCTGTTAAGGTGCCTGATAAAAGCCTGTTTACTTGTCTGCAGCCTGACTGACATAGAGCCTCCGATATTCTAACTCCACACTCATTGTGAATCATATCATTTAAAATAAATGCCACAAAAGCATTTTGTAGCGTTCAGACTTCACCACAACAACAGGTTATTCCTTTTTATTGATTTGAGTTATTATTTGAGTTCGCAATGACTTCTGCAACAAAGCATCTGACATAATCAACTGAAAGACAGATAATGACAAGAGTCAGAATTATTTAATTCTTGTTCTTGTCAGGAGTCTTGAACAGTTATGATGTCAGCCATTAATAAGGCTGCGGTTTCAGTGTTTTTGTTTGAATAGATTCATTGTTTGTTCATTTCCTAAAGAAATACGTCAATAAAAATAAAACTTTAACAATGATGTATGACAATATAACCATAAACGCTTAATGCAAAAATGACCAGATCACAGTGAAGGCAGTGGTTTCTCTTATTTCATTTATTCAGGTGATATTGTTCTTTGCCACCTTTGCTCAGTCACAGCTGCCTTTGTTGCCCTTTGCCAGCAAGTTTTACTCCATAACCCATGTTTCTCTTTGTATGATAATCTTTCAGTATGTATGTTGCAGTCCTCTGACATTTTCTGTTACTGGGAGTTATATTAACGTGTCAAAATATTCTTCTTTTTAATGTGGCATGTATTAAAATTGGAGTTGGTACTGTAGAAGTATGCCTGGAGAGAGGCCTGGAGTTAGACAAGGCCTCTGAGAAGCGGTTGACAATCCTGGGACAGTATGTGTGTTGGGACAAACATCTCACACAATTTAATGTGCCTCATTCAAAACAATATAGTCACAAATGAACTTGAAATGAACTGACCTGTGTAGACTAATCATTGCATCCCCAGTTTCACCAAACCTCAACTGATTATATCCTGTCATTTCCTCCCTCTGAGGAGGAGTCAATGCAAAACTCAGATGTCTCCCACCTCTACTTAACTGACTGCAGAGAGGACGACAGAGGACAGTGGACACACAGTTTAACATGATGGACTATAGGACAGGGCTGCTGCTTTTAACTGTCTGCTGGGCAGGTGAAGAGTTTCACTGATGCTGATCTTAAATAATTTCTATTTGAGTTTCTATCTTAATACATATGATGTTTCCTTTTAATCTTGACAGGTGTTGATGCTCAGACTCTGACAGAATCTGAACCAGTGGTTAAAAGGCCTGGAGAATCCCACAAACTGACCTGTACAGCCTCTGGATTCACATTCAGCAGCTACTATATGGCCTGGATCAGACAGGTTCCTGGAAAAGGACTGGAGTGGATTGCTTATATCAATAGCGGTGGTGGCAGCACTGCCTACTCTCAGTCAGTCCAAGGCCGGTTTACCATCTCCAGAGATGACAGCAGACAGCAGCTGTATCTGCAGATGAACAGTCTGAAGACTGAAGATTCTGCTGTTTATTATTGTGCTCGAGACTCACAGTGACTGGAGTTGGTTCAGCAGCTGTACAAAAACCTACTGTCCTCATCTTTACCACAATTATCTCACATGATTAATGTCCATAGTTCAAGTAGCTCAAGAAAATGATAGAATAAAGTTACACCAAACACTTTGGGAACCAATGATAGAAATATTAATAGAAAGATATTTTTAAACAGAGATACAAATGTAGAAATCATATTATTAAATAGGCATCTTGCTTAACAGAGCTTCATTAAAACGACTCCTCGACTGAGACAGTAGCTGAGCAATAAACAGTTTGTGTAGTTAAATGATTTTGCTGTTTGTCTCACATGAGATTAACAAGTCTTCTTATTTGTCTTATTTTTCAGGAGATTGGAGTGCTGTTAAAATGACAGAATAAACATGATAGTGCAAAGACTGGAGTTTACAGAATAAATGGAGGTTCAACCTGTTGTTTCTGACGTACTCTGACTTAACTGTCCTTAACTGTAATGTTTTTACTTTTTTCTTCTTCTTCTCAAATTTGATTTTAAAAAAAGAGCACTTTCTTACACATCATTAATAGATAAGTCAGCAGACATTTTTTTCTTAAATTACAACAATTATTATTTTGCATATCGTCACATAAGTTTAAGTTGCTAGGTAGTTCATTTCCTCCCAAGGCTCAGAGTTTCTCTGTATGTCTGCAGTCTTAAACACAATTTGAGAACTGAAACCTTCAGAAGTTTAAAGAAATCCAGGCCTTCAACCAGCTGCAGCACATCAAGCAGCGTTCAGTTAGATTAACTTGCTTTCAGTTAACTGCTGTTTTACGTAACACGAAGAAATAAACACACACGATTTAAAAAATCTTTTAAAATGTGATTATTACAAGTACAATCAATTGTAACAGAATATCTGAATTCAACTATTTTAAATTTTAACAATAATTAAAAAGTCAACAGCAGTGAAGACTTTATGCAAATCAGTTGAGGGAGTCCAATTATAGAAAAACAAATCTGCAGGATCCTTCAAAGCAAACATGTAAAAATATAAAAAATAAAAAAATTATAGTTTTTCTATTTATTCAGATAAATCAACGCATTTACACGTCTTAAATCAGTATTTGTTAAGTGTTAAAATGGTGCTTTATTTTCTGTTATGCTGTTTCAGTCTCTTGAATTTAACTTTAAAAGCAGAATGTGATGTAGGAGGAGCTCAATGTAAACAAATCCTAACAGGGATCCAGTTTACATCATATTTAAGGAGGATTCATGGATTTGAAGACATAATAAACACACTGTCAACATGGCTGACAGAAAGCTGACACTCCTGGTGGTGGTTGTGTAGTTTCAATTGGTAATGAAAGGTCAGACCATAACATAGTCTGACCCAGCAGTTAAGTGACCTGGAGAATCCCTCAGACTCACCTGCACAACATCTGGGTTTAAGTTTGGAAGCTCTGAGTGGAACTGGATCAGACAGGCTCCTGGTAATGGACTGGAGTGGACTGCTTATATAGAAACTTATAGTTGTCCTATGTATTACCTACCGTCAGTCCAGGGTAGATTCTCCATCTCCAGAGACGACTCCAGCAGTAAAGTCTATCTACAGATGAACAGTCTGAAAACCGAGGACACAGCAGTGTATTAATGTGCCAGAGAGACACAGTGAGAGACAGTAACAGGAGAGATAAGAAAACTACTTCCTCTATTTACCACCACAACTAGGAACATTCATTTTTCTCCGTATTACATTTATTGCAATGCTAATTTCAGACAATATGTTTTATTATCACTGCAAGAATCCCAGCTATTACATCATATTATATTAATTCTGAGCATATTAATAACAATTATTTCAATCGATAGACTTAAATTTACGTAATGTTTTCATTTCAAACTGATCTCCAAAAATAACTTTAGGCACATAAAAAACATCCTGTGCTGAAAACAGAAATTCCAACAATTATTTGAACTGGTTGAGATTTTTTTTTTGATAACAGGAATTTGAGTGAGTCATGAAATGACTCTCAGTAAACAATTTAAATATAAATATCAGGCAGGTTTTAAGCCTCATTGAAAGACAATTAAAAGGGACATTGGAAAAACCTCCAGATGTTAATTACACAATAGCAGTTTTTGGAAAATAAATCCTACAAAGTTAATTCCAGACTCCAAACTGAACCAAAGATTTTCTTAAAACATTTAAGTGTTTTTATTCTTTATATTATAATATCAATAATATTAATGATAATAGGTTCCTTTATTTAGCTCCACATTGACTCACATTCATGTGACCATGATCTGCCAGGTCTCTGTGGAAACTCAGTAATCTTCCTTGTACACAGGATGACAGAGATCAGTGGACACACAGTTTAACATGACGGACAATTGAACAGGGCTGCTGCTTAGATGGTGAATATTTGCCTATTCACAGATTTAGAGTTCTGTCTTCAGACATCTGCTAAAGTATAGCGAGTGACTCTTCTTTTTTGTCTTTTTTGTCATGTTTATTCACGATACACATGTGAGAAAGTGGTCAAACACAATGAAAAAAGGAAAAACTAAACATCTTCATCATCATCATTGTTGCTGTCTCAATCTGTTTTTAAGTATCTGTCTATTTAGACCATATATTGGAGTTCTACTTTAAACCTTTGGAGGGCAGTTAAAGCCTTTTTTTCTCTCCTTTTTTTTGGATTTACATCTATTATGAAAAAGTGCAAATCTCAAACCATCAACAGGAAACACAAGTCTTCATAATGTTCACATGATTTTGTTGTTCCTTTACTTTCTTGAAAGAAAAGAAATGTAATTATTCAACAATATTCAAATGAAATTTCCTCATAAGGAAGTGAAGTATGTGTGTATGTCAGTGAGCGGACAGAAAATCTCATCAGTTCAGCTTCAACATCAACCATGTTCTCTGTAGCTCTGATACAGCTGCCGGCAGCTGGATCCTGTGAGGAGCTTTCAGTGGATTCACACTAATAAAAACCTTAGATTCACTGAAGAGTCAGATGAATGATGGAGATAATGTTGATAATCTATTCCAGACTTTGACATTTACATGTTTTTACTCAGTGTAAGTTATGTACACTTTAAAATTCCCTTTGTAGACTTCAACCAAGAATGTGTTACTTAACAAAATTTAATTTCAGCTATTATTTGTCAAAGAGTTTGTTTCATGAGCAAAAACAATTCCTACTTTGATTTAGGAAACTCTGACATCTATTAATTTAGAGTTGGCTTGAAAATGCTGCAAAACCTTTACTTTAATAATTGTTCAGTGTTGATTTTTCTTGTGTGTGCTGTACTTTTGGCTATATATTCTATTTTGGGGGAACTTTTTGAGACAAAAGTCTAATTTTAAGGGGAAAAAAAATAACAAAAAAAACATTTAATGTTACAGAAACTTCGACATCAGGAGAGAATACAAGCTCAGAAAGAAAATTAAATTCAGATTTCATCAATCAAATTAATTTACTTGAATATAAGCTGTCCTTGTTCAACAGTAAGAAGAAAACGATTGCCAAGTCCTCTCCAACTCTTTCATTCCTGTGAGGAGGAGTCAATGCAAAACCCAGATGTCTTCCACCTCTACTTAACTGACGGCAGAGAGGACAACAGAGGACAGTGGACACACAGTTTAACATGATGGACTATAGGACCGGGCTGCTGCTTTTAACTGTCTGCTGGGCAGGTGAAGAGTTTCACTGATGCTGATCTTAAATAATTTCTATTTGAGTTTCTATCTTAATACATATGATGTTTCCTTTTAATCTTGACAGGTGTTGATGCTCAGACTCTGACAGAATCTGAACCAGTGGTTAAAAGGCCTGGAGAATCCCACAAACTGACCTGTACAGCCTCTGGATTCACATTCAGCAGCTACTATATGGCCTGGATCAGACAGGTTCCTGGAAAAGGACTGGAGTGGATTTCTGCTATCAATAGCGGTGGTGGCAGCACTGCCTACTCTCAGTCAGTCCAAGGCCGGTTTACCATCTCCAGAGACAACAGCAGACAGCAGCTGTATCTGCAGATGAACAGTCTGAAGACTGAAGATTCTGCTGTTTATTATTGTGCTCGAGACTCACAGTGACTGGAGTTGGTTCAGCAGCTGTACAAAAACCTTCAGTACTTATATGCAAGATGTATATGCTGCAAAACAGGAAAAATAGAACCAAAAAAGTTTAGCACTTAATAAAGAAAAACATGAACACACACACATATCGACACACACAAACACATACACCGTCTCACAACACAACAATAATATTACCACTCAGATATCTGTGTCAGAGCTTAACTCCAGAAGTAAATATTTTCTTTCCATGAAAAAAAATCATACACACATACATACTGAATGAAGATTATTTAAAAAAAAAGACTAAACCCAAACTTCATTTTCCATTCCATCCATCTGTCCATCAATTCAGTTTGTTGTTACAGACATTTGTTGTTGTGTCTGTGCTGGATGGTGTTCTGGCATTCACTGGGGGAAACCTCCTGGACGGCTGATCATTCCAAGACATTTCCCCGGTGTTAACAGTATTTCAGATTGTGCAGCTAAACACACAAACATACACTAATACACTGTATCTGTTGCAGAGCTTCAAGCCATTTCTCTATATGTGTGTGCTACACAAGCGGTAGTTTTAATGTGATGAAGCAGAGAGATGGCAAATGAGGACAGATTGAGTTTCATGCGCATCATTTCTGTAACGGCCGTACGCTGCAGTTTAAGGAAGAAAAAAGAGGTCATTGGGTTTTTTTTTTAATTTACAGCAGCCCCAGCCTTTACAAACCTCTTTATTCTGATAGTAAGGTGGTATGTTGGCTCAGTGTCAAGCACTCTCACCTCACAGCAAGAACGTCTTGTGTATGTGTATGAGCTAATAGATGAAACATTAACTGAGATCCAGCTGAGGAGGAGTTGATGCAAAACTCAGATGTGTTCCACCTCTACTTAAGTGACTGCAGAGAGGACGACAGAGGACAGTGGACACGCAGTTTAACAAGATGGACTATAGGACAGGGCTGCAGCTTTTAACTGTCTGCTGGGCAGGTGAAAATATTTAATGAACTTCATTTGACACAGCGTTAATCACCGTTTGACATAATGTAACCATCTTAAATCATGTGAAGTTGTCTTTTTCATCTTGACAGGTGTTGATGCTCGGACTCTGACAGAATCTGAACCAGTGGTTACAAAGCCTGGACACAGGCAGATACTGTGTTCACCCTCAAGGGGCTTCTAGATCATGAGTCAAAATATAATTCTATTCTGTCTTAAATTGATGTTATTTTTAATAAAAATTAAACATTCATCATTAACTTACAAAAATAACATTTTAGGACATATAGCACATAAGAAAATGTCTGACTGAAACGGTCCCTTCCTCGCAAAACATCCAAGGACATATACGAAAAGTCAGAGTCCAGGTATGAATATCAGAAATACAACATTTACACATTTCAGCCATAATAATGTACAGTATATATTATTTGGCGTATAAAGTCAGTTACATTATGGCAGTGAAAAGCAGTTTCCATTTAAAAAAAACACTAGAGGGCAGCAGTGTCAAGTTTATCTGGCCTCTGTAACTATGAGGAAACACTTGTCTCCGCTTATCTCATCGATCTTAACTCACTAACACTCAAACCCTGGACTGAACTAGAGATTTATATTCAAATCAAATTCTAACACCTGTACCTGTGAAAACTGGTCAAACACAATGGAAAAAGGAGAAATGCTGAAACACTGATCAACGTCTTTATTGTTGGTGTCTCAGTCTGGTTCTTCACTCTCTCTCTCTCAGAGTCCAGCACTGATCTTCTTCTGAGCTTTAGTCTTTATGTCTCTTTACCTTTCAGCTCTGTCTCTCCAAAATCTCAGACTGGTCAAAATGCAAATTCGCACATTGATGCACAGTCCCCACCCATTCAGCCTAATCAGCATATAGAGTATATTCTATATTTGAGCCTTTGTAGTCGCAGACTCAGCCAAGTTTCCACCATGACAGTTGTGCTAAGTGTCCTCCTCTTGGCTCTCCTTTCAGGTGAGTGCAGTCGGTATCCAGCAGAGCAGGAGAGAAGGAGCTCCGGAGGTCTGCTGGCTTCCTGTCATCTAAACTCTGTGTCTTTTTCAGCTTCTAAGCCCCAGTCCCTCACCTCCTCAGAGCCAGTGGTCCACAGAGCAGGAGAATCGGTCCCTCTGTCCTGTAAAGTAGAAGGACTTGCTCTTTTTGGACAGTTTATCCTGAAACATTTAATCATCTAACGGGAGCAGATCTTTAAATACCTTTGAATATGCCCATAGGCTAAGATGCCTCTTTCATTCCCAACACTTACACTGAATTTAAACAATCTTAGAAATCATGTAGTAGATTGTACTCTGCATTTTTATGCACACACACACACACACACACACACACACACACACACACACACACACACACACACACAAATCGGTCACGCCTTGTCCTGATTATTCACCTTAGTTAATTCAGAGTTTCCTGACACTCTTGTTGCATTTGTTGAGTTGTCTTGCTTTTTTTTTTTTCCCTGAGATTTGTGAATTTCCTGTTAAGGTGCCTGATAAAAGCCTGTTTACTTGTCTGCAGCCTGACTGACATAGAGCCTCCGATATTCTAACTCCACACTCATTGTGAATCATATAATTTAAAATAAATGCCACAAAAGCATTTTGTAGCGTTCAGACTTCACCACAACAACAGGTTATTCCTTTTTTATTGATTTGAGTTATTATTTGAGTTCGCAATCACTTCTGCAACAAAGCATCTGACATAATCAAGTGAAAGACAGATAATGACAAGAGTCAGAATTATTTAATTCTTGTTCTCGTCAGGAGTCTTGAACAGTTATGATGTCAGCCATTAATAAGGCTACGGTTTTTCAGTGTTTTTGGTTGAATAGATTCATTGTTTGTTCATTTCCTAAAGAAATACGTCAATAAAAGTAAAACTTTAACAATGATGTATGACAATATAACCATAAACGCTTAATGCAAAAATGACCAGATCACAGTGAAGGCAGTGGTTTCTCTTATTTCATTTATTCAGGTGATATTGTTCTTTGCCACCTTTGCTCAGTCACAGCTGCCTTTGTTGCCCTTTGCCAGCAAGTTTTACTCTATAACCCATGTTTCTCTTTGTATGATAATCTTTCAGTATGTATGTTGCAGTCCTCTGACATTTTCTGTTACTGACAGTTATATTAACGTGTCAAAATATTCTTCTTTTTAATGTGGCATGTATTAAAATTGGAGTTGGTACTGTAGAAGTATGCCTGGAGAGAGGCCTGGAGTTAGACAAGGCCTCTGAGAAGCGGTTGACAATCCTGGGACAGTATGTGTGTTGGGACAAACATCTCACACAATTTAATGTGCCTCATTCAAAACAATATAGTCACAAATGAACTTGAAATGAACTGACCTGTGTAGACTAATCATTGCATCCCCAGTTTCACCAAACAACAACTGTTTAAATCCTGTCATTTCCTCCCTCTGAGGAGGAGTCAAAAAACTCAGATGTCTTCCACCTTTACTTATCTGACTGCAGAGAGGACGACAGAGGACAGTGGACACACAGTTTAACATGATGGACTATAGGACAGGGCTGCTGCTTTTAACTGTCTGCTGGGCAGGTGAAGAGTTTCACTGATGCTGATCTAAAATAATTTCTATTTGAGTTTCTATCTTAAAACATATGATGTTTCTTTTTAATCTTGACAGGTGTTGATACTCAGACTCTGACAGAATCTGAACCAGTGGTTAAAAGGCCTGGAGAATCCCACAAACTGACCTGTACAGCCTCTGGATTCACATTCAGCAGCTACTATATGCATTGGATCAGACAGGCTCCTGGAAAAGGACTGGAGTGGATTGCTCGTATCAGTAGCAGTGGTAGCAGCACTTACTACTCTCAGTCAGTTCAAGGCCGGTTTACCATCTCCAGAGACAACAGCAGACAGCAGCTGTATCTGCAGATGAACAGTCTGAAGACTGAAGATTCTGCTGTTTATTATTGTGCTCGAGACTCACAGTGACTGGAGTTGGTTCAGCAGCTGTACAAAAACCTACTGTCCTCATCTTTACCACAATTATCTCACATGATTAATGTCCATAGTTCAAGTAGCTCAAGAAAATGATAGAATAAAGTTACACCAAACACTTTGGGAACCAATAATAGAAATATTAATAGAAAAATATTTTTAAACAGAGATACAAATGTAGAAATCTTATTATTAAATAGGCATCTTGCTTAACAGAGCTTCATTAAAACGACTCCTCGACTGAGACAGTAGCTGAGCAATAAACAGTTTGTGTAGTTAATTGATTTTACTGATTGTCTCACATGAGATTAACAAGTCTTTTTATTTGTCTTATTTTTCAGGAGATTGGAGTGCTTTTAAAATGACAGAATAAACATAATAGTGCAAAGACTGGAGTTTACAGAATAAATGGAGGTTCAACCTGTTGTTTCTGACGTAGTCTCACTTAACTGTCCATGTTTTGTAACGTTTTTTCTTTTTTCTTCTTCTTCTCAAATTTGATTTAAAAATAGAGCAGTTTCTTACACATCATTAATAGATAAGTCAGCAGACATTTTGATCTTAAATACAACAATTATTATTTTGCATATTGTCACATAAGTTTCAGTTGCTAGGTAATTAATTTCCTCCCAAGGCTCAGAGTTTCTCTGTATGTCTGCAGTCTCAAACACAATTTGAGAACTGAAACCTTCAGAAGTTTAAAGAAATCCAGGCCTTCAACCAGCTGCAGCACATCAAGCAGCGTTCAGTTAGATTAACTTGCTTTCAGTTAACTGCTGTTTTAAGTAACACGAAGCAAGAAACACACAAAATGTAAGAAATTCTTTTAAAATGTGATGATTAGAAGTACAATCAATTGTAACAGAATATCTGAATTCAACTATTTTAAATTTTAACAATAATTAAAAAGTCAACAGCAGTGAAGACTTTATGCAAATCAGTTGAGGGAGTCCAATTATAGAAAAAAAAATCTGCAGGATCCTTCAAAGCAAACATGTAAAAATATAAAAAATAAAAAAATTATAGTTTTTCTATTTATTCAGATAAATCAACGCATTTACACGTCTTAAATCAGTATTTGTTATTTGTTAAAATGGTGCTTTATTTTCTGTTATGCTGTTTCACTCTCTTGAATTTGACTCTAAAAGCAGAATGTGATGTAGGAGGAGCTCACTGTAAACAAATCCTAACAGGGATCCAGTTTACATCATATTTAAGGAGGATTCATGGATTTGAAGACATAATAAACACACTGTCAACATGGCTGACAGAAAGCTGACACTCCTGGTGGTGGTTGTGTAGTTTCAATTGGTACTGAAGGTCAGACCATAACATAGTCTGACCCAGCAGTTAAAAGACCTGGAGAATCCCACAGACTCACCTGCACAACATCTGGGTTTAAGTTTGGAAGCTCTGAGTGGAACTGGATCAGACAGGCTCCTGGTAATGGACTGGAGTGGACTGCTTATATAGACACTTATAGTTCTCCTATGTGTTACTCCCCATCAGTCCAGGGTAGATTCTCCATCTCCAGAGACGACTCCAGCAGTAAAGTCTATCTACAGATGAACAGTCTGAAAACCGAGGACACAGCAGTGTATTAATGTGCCAGAGAGACACAGTGAGAGATAGTAACAGGAGAGATAAGAAAACTACTTCCTCTATTTACCACCACAACTAGGAACATTCAAATTTTCTCTGTATTACATTTACTGCAATGCTAATTTCAGACAATATGTTTTAGTATCACTGCAAGAATCCCAGCTATTACATCATATTATTTTAATTCTAAGCATATTAATAACAATTATTTCAATCAATAGACTTAAATTTACGTAATGTTTTCATTTCAAACTGATCTCCAAAAATAAGGTTAGGCACATAAAAAACATCCTGTGCTGAAAACAGAAATTCCAACAATTATTTGAACTGGTTGAGATTTTTTTTTCAATAAACTATTTAAATATAAATATCAGGCAGGTTTTAAGCCTCATTGAAAGACAATTAAAAGGGACATTGGAAAAACCTCCAGATGTTAATTACACAATAGCAGTTTTTGGAAAATAAATCCTACAAAGTTAATTCCAGACTCCAAACTGAACCAAAGATTTTCTTAAAACATTTAAGTGTTTTTATTCTTTATATTATAATATCAATACTAATAATGATAATAGGTTCCTTTATTTAGCTCCACATTGACTCACATTCATGTGACCATGATCTGTCAGGTCTCTGTGGAAACTCAGTAATCTTCCTTGTGACACAGGATGACAGAGATCAGGGGAAACGTAGTTTAACATGACGGACAATTGAACAGGGCTACTGCTTTAAACACTCTGCTTAGATGGTGAATATTTGCCTATTCACAGATTTAGAGTTCTGTCTTCAGACATCTGCTAAAGTATAGCGAGTGACTCTTTTCTTTTTTGTCTTTTTTGTCATGTTTATTCACTATACACGTGTGAGAAAGTGGTCAAACACAATGAAAAAAGGAAAAACTAAACATCTTCATCATCATCATTGTTGCTGTCTCAATCTGTTTTAAAGTATCTGTCTATTTAGACCATATATTGGAGTTCTACTTTAAACCTTTGGAGGGCAGTTAAAGCCTTTTTTTCTCTCCTTTTTTTTTGGATTTACATCTTTTATGAAAAAGTGCAAATCTCCAACCATCAACAGGAAACACAAGTCTTCATAATGTTCACATGATTTTGTTGTTCCTTTACTTTCTTGAAAGAAAAAAAATGTAATTATTCAACAATATTCAAATGAAATTTCCTCATAAGGAAGTGAAGTATGTGTGTATGTCAGTGAGCGGACAGAAAATCTCATCAGTTCAGCTTCAACATCAACCATGTTCTCTGTAGCTCTGATACAGCTGCCGGCAGCTGGATCCTGTGAGGAGCTTTCAGTGGATTCACACTAATAAACACATTAGAAAACACTGAATAGTCAGATGAATGATGGAGATAATGTTGATAATCTATTCCAGACTTTCACATTTACATGTTTTTACTCAGTGTAAGTTATGTACACTTCAAAATTCCCTTTGTAGACTTCAACCAAGAATGTGTTACTTAACAAAATTAAATTTCAGCTATTATTTGTCAAAGAGTTTGTTTCATGAGCAAAAACAATTCCTACTTTGATTTAGGAAACTCTGACATGTATTAATTTAGAGTTGGCTTCAAAATGCTGCAAAACCTTTACTTTAATATTTGTTCCGTGTTGATTTTTCTTGTGTGTGCTGTACTTTTGCCTATATATTCTATTTTGGGGGAACTTTTTGAGACAAAAGTCTAATTTTAAGGGGAAAAAAAATAACAAAAAAAACATTTAATGTTAAAGAAACTTCGACGTCAGGAGAGAATACAAGCTCAGAAAGAAAATTAAATTCAGATTTCATCAATCAAATTAATTTACTTGAATATAAGCTGTCCTTGTTCAACAGTAAGAAAAAAATGATTGCCAAGTCCTCTCCAACTCTCTCCTCCCTGTGAGGAGGAGTCAATGCAAAACTCAGATGTCTTCCACCTCTACTTATCTGACGGCAGAGAGGGAGACAGAGGACAGTGGACACACAGTTTAACAAGATGGACTACAGGACAGGGCTGCTGCTTTTAACTGTCTGCTGGGCAGGTGAAGAGTTTCACTGATGCTGATCTTAAATAATTTCTGTTTGCGTTTCTATCTTAATACATATGATGTTTTCTTTTTAATCTTGACAGGTGTTGATGCTCAGACTCTGACAGAATCTGAACCAGTGGTTAAAAGGCCTGGAGAATCCCACAAACTGACCTGTACAGCCTCTGGATTCACATTCAGTAGCTACGGTATGGCCTGGGTCAGACAGGCTCCTGGAAAAGGACTGGAGTGGATTGCTGCTATCAGTGGCAGTGGTAGCAGCACTTACTACTCTCAGTCAGTCCAAGGCCGGTTTACCATCTCCAGAGACAACAGCAGACAGCAGCTGTATCTGCAGATGAACAGTCTGAGCACTGAAGATTCTGCTGTTTATTATTGTGCTCGAGACTCACAGTGACTGGAGTTGGTTCAGCAGCTGTACAAAAACCTACTGTCCTCATCTTTACCACAATTATCTCACATGATTAATGTCCATAGTTCAAGTAGCTCAAGAAAATGATAGAATAAAGTTACACCAAACACTTTGGGAACCAATGATAGAAATATTAATAGAAAAATATTTTTAAACAGAGATACAAATGTAGAAATCATATTATTAGAAAGGCATCTTGCTTAACAGAGCTTCATTAAAACGACTCCTCGACTGAGACAGTAGCTGAGCAATAAACAGTTTGTGTAGTTAAAAGATTTTGCTGATTGTCTCACATGAGATTAACAAGTCTTCTTATTTGTCTTATTTTTCAGGAGATTGGAGTGCTGTTAAAATGACAGAATAAACATAATAGTGCAAAGACTGGAGTTTACAGAATAAATGGAGGTTCAAACTTGTTTCTGACGTAGTCTCACTTAACTGTCCATGTTTTGTAACGTTTTTTCTTTTTTCTTCTTCTTCTCAAATTTGATTTAAAAATAGAGCAGTTTCTTACACATCATTAATAGATAAGTCAGCAGACATTTTGATCTTAAATACAACAATTATTATTTTGCATATTGTCACATAAGTTTCAGTTGCTAGGTAATTAATTTCCTCCCAAGGCTCAGAGTTTCTCTGTATGTCTGCAGTCTCAAACACAATTTGAGAACTGAAACCTTCAGAAGTTTAAAGAAATCCAGGCCTTCAACCAGCTGCAGCACATCAAGCAGCGTTCAGTTAGATTAACTTGCTTTCAGTTAACTGCTGTTTTAAGTAACAAGAAAAAGACACACAAAATGTAAGAAATTCTTTTAAAATGTGATTATTACAAGTACAATCAATTGTAACAGAATATCTGAATTCAACTATTTTAAATTTTAACAATATTTAAAAAGTCAACAGCAGTGAAGACTTTATGCAAATCAGTTGAGGGAGTCCAATTATAGAAAAACAAATCTGCAGGATCCTTCAAAGCAAACATGTAAAAATATAACAAATAAAAAAATTATAGTTTTTTTTTAAATTCATTCAGATAAATCAATGCATTTACACGTCTTAAATCAGTATTTGTTATTTGTTAAAATGGTGCTTTATTTTCTGTTATGCTGTTTCAGTCTCTTGAATTTGACTCTAAAAGCAGAATGTGATGGTGGTGGTTGTGTAGTTTCCATTGGTACTGAAGGTCAGACCATAACATAGTCTGACCCAGCAGTTATAAGACCTGGAGAATCCCACAGACTCACCTGCACAACATCTGGGTTTAAGTTTGGAAGCTCTGAGTGGAACTGGATCAGACAGGCTCCTGGTAATGGACTGGAGTGGACTGCTTATATAGACACTTATAGTTGTCCTATGTATTACCTACCGTCAGTCCAGGGTAGATTCACCATCTCCAGAGACGACTCCAGCAGTAAAGTCTATCTACAGATGAACAGTCTGAAAACCGAGGACACAGCAGTGTATTAATGTGCCAGAGAGACACAGTGAGAGACAGTAACAGGAGAGATAAGAAAACTACTTCCTCTATTTACCACCACAACAAGGAGCATTCAGTTTTCTCCATATTACATTTACTGCAATGCTAATTTCAGACATAATGTTTTAGTATCACTGCAAGAATCCCAGCTATTACATCATATTATATTAATTCTAAGCATATTAATAACAATTATTTCAATCAATAGACTTAAATTTAACAAATGTTTTCATTTCAAACTGATCTCCAAAAATAATTGACTCACATTCATGTGACCATGATCTGCCAGGTCTCTGTGGAAACTCAGTAATCTTCCTTGTGACACAGGATGACAGAGATCAGTGGACACACAGTTTAACATGACGGACAATTGAACAGGGCTGCTGCTTAGATGGTGAATATTTGCCTATTCACAGATTTAGAGTTCTGTCTTCAAACATCTGCTAAAGTATAGCGAGTGACTCTTTTCTTTTTTGTCTTTTTTGTCATGCGAGAAAGTGGTCAAACACACTTAAAAAGGAGAAAAACATCTTCATAATCCTTTACCTTCTTGACAAAAGAGAAATGTAAATATTCAACAATATTTAAATGAAGGTTCCTCATAAGGAAGTGAAGTTTGTGTCTGTGTGTCAGTGAGAGGACAGAAGAGCTCACATCAGTTCAGCTTCAACATCAACCATGTTCTCTGTAGCTCTGATACTTTTGCTGGCAGCTGGATCCTGTGAGGAGCTTTCAGTGGATTCACACTAATAAACACATTAGAAAACACTGAATAGTCAGATGAATGATGGAGATAATGTTGATTTCTGTTTCCACAGGTGTGAACAGTATTGATCTCATCCAGCCAGACTCAAAGGTCGTGCAGCCTGGACAGACTTTGATCATCACCTGTCAGGTCTCTGGTTATTCTTTGACTGATAACAGCTATGCAACAGGTTGGATCAGACATCGTGAAGGAAAACCAATGGACTGGATTTTTCATCGTTGGGGAGGAGGTGACTTTTATCAAAACGATGCTCTGAAGAACAAGTTCCTTTACCACACATACACTTCTACCAGTTCTGTGACATTAACAGGACAGAATCTGCAGCTTGAGGACACAGCTGTTTATTACTGTGTACGTGCACAGTGGTATAGAAGTTGGTTCCACTGTGATATAAACCACCAACAGACCTTGTCAAATACCCAGAGACTCATGTGACTGAACCACACACATACACACGTTCTTAATATTACGTTTAATAAAGACACTACCAGTCTACTGAGTTGATAAATATTCATATGAATGTTCATAAATTTAGGGAATAATAGAGGAAATGTTTGCTCCTAATAGACAGAGGAGTA
The DNA here is from genome assembly GCF_016859285.1 of Xiphias gladius. Taxonomy (NCBI): domain Eukaryota; kingdom Metazoa; phylum Chordata; class Actinopteri; order Istiophoriformes; family Xiphiidae; genus Xiphias; species Xiphias gladius. Next base: position 22,534,769 of record NC_053401.1, on the reverse strand, counting down.
GTGAAGTATTTCAATTTTTAATCAATTTCATTTTTCTTTATTTATTTATTTTGTGTGTGTGTGTTTGTGAATGTGTGTATTGTGATATCTAGACAATATGGTAAACTCATGTTTCCTGTTGCCATGCAGTGGGGGGGTGAATAACATCTGACAAAGCTAACTTAAACAGTAGCTTTGTCTCCTCAAAAGTATGAACAAATACAGATATCGGATGCAAACTTCCTTTCTGTAATCTTACCAATGTGAAAATTAAATCCCTAAACTGCTGCACCATTATTTAAGATTATCATTGGAAAACATAAGCTTTTTTTTTCATTCTCCATCAGTCCAGAAATTATTTGCCAGAAATTTAATATCTAATACCTGTCTATTGTCTGTTGTCTATAGTTTCTGTAGTTTAATGTAAAGCAGGTTAAAAAACAAAAAACAAAAACAAATTAGCAGTCTGAGGCATAGGATCTGTTCCTGTGCTCTGCTGCCGAATATGTTTACAGGTGGTGACTGAGCATTGACATCAAATAACCTGATACCAAAATAAACTGCACTTTAATTATTGTCAATAAGTTTAACCCAGTGTCAGTAGTCTCACTTAGTTAAAGTAAGCATGTGACTATGTATTTGACATGATTCCTCAACACTCATGCGTAAATACTGTAAATAGATGTTTAGCATGGTCTCGTGACCTTAATGAAGATACTTGACTATTAAAACAATTATTATTACTATGCTAATATTAATCTACATTGTAACCAACATGTTTTAAATGGAAACATTAATTAAAAAACAGTACTCTTTATGCGGATCTCATAATAATGAACGCTATGGAATTCGCTGAATGGTAGAGAGAAGTTTTTGTGTTTGTTCAGTTTTTGAGTTTGAGATTTTCAGTCTTGAAAATAAACATTTTGTTCCCCTACTTCATCAGTCCAGAAATCAGTAGCCAGCACTTGTTTTGGAAATGTTTTACGTGTTCCTCTGTTTAATCTATACTCAATTTATGAAAATGTCTTTGTAACTTGTTTCCTCTTTAAACCGGTAGAGGGAGGTCTATGCAAACTCTTCCCTCTCTATAAACACATCAACAACTAGCAGAACACAGGGACAGGTTAATACATTTTTGAAAAACCAGTCAAAGAGCATTGAACTATGGCGTTTATCACAGAATGGAAATTACAGTTGCCCTGTAGTTTGTTACTTGTAGTTACTATTCAGAGTGAGAAAATCAATTCTGCTTAACTCTTTTCTTAATGTCCAACCTGTGATTTACTAGTTTGTTGGATAATGTTCATCATTTCTTGTACTTACAGGAGTTTGGGTGAGATCAAACTGGACCAGTCTCCCTCTGAGGTGAGAAGACCTGGAGAGACAGTGAAGATGTCATGTATCATATCTGGCTTTGACATGACAAGCTACAATATGCACTGGATAAGAAAGAGGCCAGGGAAAGCTCTGGAGTGGATTGGGAAAATGAACACAGGTTCAAACTCTGCTATCTATGGCAGCTCCTTTCAAAGTCCTTCCATCATGACTGAGGATGAGTCCAGCAGCACTCAGTACCTCCAGGTCAAGGATCTGACAGCAGAAGATTCTCGTCTTTACTTCCGTGCTGGACAAAGTGACTGGAGACAGTGGAGCAGCTGCACAAAACCCTCCACAGACACAAAGTAACAATGTGATCTCAGTGACATCCGAGCTTTCTCACCACCTGCAAAATCACTTCGATCAGATTCCTACATATTGGAAACACATCTATTCTCTTCATGATGTTAAATCACTCACAGTAATAGACAGAGTTCTCTGTAATGCCAAAGCTTTATGTAACACTAAACTGACCATCTCACATTCACAAGTACAAAGCATAAATTACATTAATTAAGTGTGAAACATGGAACAAGCTGGAAACTTTTTGATTAGATTTCAAGCTTGGCTAGATCAGAAAATAATTAGAAAGATAAAATGTCCACAACCCCAAATAGATTCAAATCATTGGTACATTTTATGGTTGAGATGGAAAAGAAAAGTGCAATTTTTAAAAAATGTTCATAGATCCTGGTGATTATTTAGCTCATCTGCTGCCAAATATGCTCATAGGGAGTAATGAGAAACCATGATGGCAAGGTGAATTATATTTTAAATGTTCAGGATAATGACATGATCTTTGTCAGATATCTGAACATAAACTAGGATGTTGAAGTGTTATTAAAGGAAACGTGGGAAAAGTGTTTTTTAATGCACATAAATAATTTTACACAAATGAAATTAAAAAATGTCAGACTTTGAGGAATGACTTCTGAACATTCATTTCCCAGTTTCACCAAAAGTTACACTGCAAGCCAAGTCCAATGTAGTTCTCTCCTCCCTGTGAGGAGGAGTCAATGCAAAACTCAGATGTCTTCCACCTCTACTTATCTGACGGCAGAGAGGGAGACAGAGGACAGTGGACACACAGTTTAACAAGATGGACTACAGGACAGGGCTTCTGCTTTTAACTGTCTGCTGGGCAGGTGAAGAGTTTCACTGATGCTGATCTTAAATAATTTCTATTTGAGTTTCTATCTTAAAACATATGATGTTTCCTTTTAATCTTGACAGGTGTTGATACTCAGACTCTGACAGAATCTGAACCAGTGGTTAAAAGGCCTGGAGAATCCCACAAACTGACCTGTACAGCCTCTGGATTCACATTCAGCATCTACCCTATGGCCTGGATCAGACAGGCTCCTGGAAAAGGACTGGAGTGGCTTGCTGCTGATTATGCTGGTAGCACCACTGCCTACTCTCAGTCAGTCCAAGGCCGGTTTACCATCTCCAGAGACAACAGCAGACAGCAGCTGTATCTGCAGATGAACAGTCTGAAGACTGAAGATTCTGCTGTTTATTATTGTGCTCGAGACTCACAGTGACTGGAGTTGGTTCAGCAGCTGTACAAAAACCTTCAGTACTTATATGCAAGACGTATATGCTGCAAAACAGGAAAAATAGAACCAAAAAAGTTCAGCACTTAATAAGGAAAAACATGAACACACACATATCGACACACACAAACACATACACCGTCTCACAACACAACAATAATATTACCACTCAGATATCAGTGTTAGAGCTTAACTCCAGAAGTAAATAATTTCTTTCCATGAAAAAAATCATACACACATACATACTGAATGAAGATTATTTAAAAAAAAAGACTAAACCCAAACTTCATTTTCCATTCCATCCATCTGTCCATCAATTCAGTTTGTTGTTACAGACATTTGTTGTTGTGTCTGTGCTGGATGGTGTACTGGCATTCACTGGGGGAAACCTCCTGGACGGCTGATCATTCCAAGACATTTCCCCGGTGTTAACAGTATTTCAGATTGTGCAGCTAAACACACAAACATACACTAATACACTGTATCTGTTGCAGAGCTTCAAGCCATTTCTCCATATGTGTGTGCTACACAAGCGGTAGTTTTAATGTGATGAAGCAGAGAGATGGCAAATGAGGACAGATTGAGTTTCATGCGCATCATTTCTGTAACGGCCGTACGCTGCAGGTTAAGGAAGAAAAAAGAGGTCATTGGGTTTTTTTTTTAATTTACAGCAGCCCCAGCCTTTACAAACCCCTTTATTCTGATAGTAAGGTGGTATGTTGGCTCAGTGTCAAGCACTCTCACCTCACAGTAAGAATGTCTTGTGTTTGTGTATGAGCTAATAAATTAAACATTGACTGAGATCCAGCTGTTTCCTCCCTGTGAGGAGGAGTCAATGCAAAACCCAGATGTCTTCCACCTCTACTTAACTGACCGCAGAGAGGACGACAGAGGACAGTGGACACGCAGTTTAACATGATGGACTATAGGACAGGGCTACTGCTTTTAACTGTCTGCTGGGCAGGTGAAAATATTTAATGAACTTCATTTGACACAGCGTTAATCACCGTTTGACATAATGTTACCATCTTAAATCATGTGAAGTTGTCTTATTCATCTTGACAGGTGTTGATGCTCGGACTCTGACAGAATCTGAACCAGTGGTTACAAAGCCTGGACACAGGCAGATTCTGTGTTCACCCTCTAGGGGCTTATAGATCATGAGTCAAAATATAATCCTATTCTGTCTTAAATTGATGTTATTTTTAATAAAATCCCGAAAAAAATCAAACATTCATCATTAACTTACAAAAATAACCAATAGGCACATATAGCATATAAGAAAATGTCTGACTGAAACGGTCCCTTCCTCGCAAAACATCCGAGGACAACACAACAATACACTGAAGTCAGAGTGCAGGTATGAATATCAGAAATACAACATTTACACATTTCAGCCACAATAAAGTACAGTATATATTATTTGGCATGTAAAGTCAGTTACATTATGGCAGTGAAAAGCAGTTTCCTTTTAAAAAAAACACTAGAGGGAAGCAGTGTCAAGTTTATCTGGCCTCTGTAACTATGAGGAAACACTTGTCTCTGCTTATCTCATCGATCCTAACTCACTAACATTCAAACCCTGGACTGAACTAGAGATTTATATTCAAATCAAATTCTAACAACTGTACCTCTGAAAAACTTGTCAAACACAATGGAAAAAGGAGAAATGCTGAAACACTGATCAACGTCTTTATTGTTGGTGTCTCAGTCTGGTTCTTCACTCTCTCTCTCTCTCAGAGTCCAGCACTGATCCTCTCCTAAGCTTTAGTCTTTATGTCTCTTTACCTTTCAGCTCTGTCTCTCCAAAATCTCAGACTGGTCAAAATGCAAATTCGCACAATGATGCACAGTCCCCACCCATTCAGCCTGCTCAGCATATAGAGTATATTCTTCATTTCAGCCTTTGTAGTCGCAGACTCAGCCAAGTTTCCACCACGACAGTTGTGCTAAGTGTCCTCCTCTTGGCTCTCCTTTCAGGTGAGTGCAGTCGGTATCCAGCAGAGCAGGAGAGAAGGAGCTCCGGAGGTCTGCTGGCTTCCTGTCATCTAAACTCTGTGTCTTTTTCAGCTTCTAAGCCCCAGTCCCTCACCTCCTCAGAGCCAGTGGTCCACAGAGCAGGAGAATCGGTCCCTCTGTCCTGTAAAGTAGAAGGACTTGCTCTTTTTTGGACAGTTTATCCTGAAACATTTAATCATCTAACGGGAGCAGATCTTTAAATACCTTTGAATATGCCCATAGGCTAAGATGCCTCTTTCATTCCCAACACTTACACTGAATTTAAACAATCTTAGAAATCATGTAGTAGATTGTACTCTGCATTTTTATGCACACACACACACACACACACAAATCGGTCACGCCTTGTCCTGATTATTCACCTTAGTTAATTCAGAGTTTCCTGACACTCTTTTTGCATTTGTTGAGTTGTCTTGCTTTTTTTTTTTTCCCTGAGATTTGTGAATTCCCTGTTAAGGTGCCTGATAAAAGCCTGTTTACTTGTCTGCAGCCTGACTGACATAGAGCCTCCGATATTCTAACTCCACACTCATTGTGATTCATATCATTTAAAATAAATGCCACAAAAGCATTTTGTAGCGTTCAGACTTCACCACAACAACAGGTTATTCCTTTTTTATTGATTTGAGTTATTATTTGAGTTCGCAATGACTTCTGCAACAAAGCATCTGACAACTGAAAGACAGATAATGACAAGAGTCAGAATTATTTAATTCTTGTTCTTGTCAGGAGTCTTGAACAGTTATGATGTCAGCCATTAATAAGGCTGCGGTTTCAGTGTTTTTGTTTGAATAGATTCATTGTTTGTTCATTTCCTAAAGAAATACGTCAATAAAAATAAAACTTTAACAATGATGTATGACAATATAACCATAAACGCTTAATGCAAAAATGACCAGATCACAGTGAAGGCAGTGGTTTCTCTTATTTCATTTATTCAGGTGATATTGTTCTTTGCCACCTTTGCTCAGTCACAGCTGCCTTTGTTGCCCTTTGCCAGCAAGTTTTACTCTATAACCCATGTTTCTCTTTGTATGATAATCTTTCAGTATGTATATTGCAGTCCTCTGACATTTTCTGTTACTGACAGTTATATTAATGTGTCAAAATATTCTTCTTTTTAATGTGGCATGTATTAAAATTGGAGTTGTTAATGTAGAAGTATGCCTGGAGAGAGGCCTGGAGTTAGACAAGGCCTCTGAGAAGTGGTTGACAATCCTGGAACAGTATGTGTGTTGGGACAAACATCTCACACATTTTAATGTGCCTCATTCAAAACAATATAGTCACAAATTAACTTGAAATGAACTGACCTGTGTAGACTAATCATTACATCCCCAGTTTCACCAAACAACAACTGATTATATCCTGTCATTTCCTCCCTCTGAGGAGGAGTCAATGCAAAACTCAGATGTCTCCCACCTCTACTTAACTGACTGCAGAGAGGACGACAGAGGACAGTGGACACACAGTTCAACATGATGGACTACAGGACAGGGCTGCTGCTTTTAACTGTCTGCTGGGCAGGTGAAGAGTTTCACTGATGCTGATCTTAAATAATTTCTGTTTGCGTTTCTATCTTAATACATATGATGTTTCTTTTTAATCTTGACAGGTGTCGATGCTCAGACTCTGACAGAATCTGAACCAGTGGTTAAAAGGCCTGGAGAATCCCACAAACTGACCTGTACAGCCTCTGGATTCACATTCAGCAGCTACGCTATGAACTGGATCAGACAGGCTCCTGGAAAAGGACTGGAGTGGATTGCTGCTGATTATGCTGGTAGCACCACTGCCTACTCTCAGTCAGTCCAAGGCCGATTTACCATCTCCAGAGACGACAGCAGACAGCAGCTGTATCTGCAGATGAACAGTCTGAAGACTGAAGATTCTGCTGTTTATTATTGTGCTCGAGACTCACAGTGACTGGAGTTGGTTCAGCAGCTGTACAAAAACCTACTGTCCTCATCTTTACCACAATTATCTCACATGATTAATGTCCATTGTTCAAGTAGCTCAAGAAAATGATAGAATAAAGTTACACCAAACACTTTGCGAACCAATAATAGAAATATTAATAGAAAGATATTTTTAAACAGAGATACAAATGTAGAAATCATGTTATTTAAAAGGCATCTTGCTTAACAGAGCTTCATTAAAACGACTCCTCGACTGAGACAGTAGCTGAGCAATAAACAGTTTGTGTAGTTAAATAATTTTGCTGTTTGTCTCACATGAGATTAACAAGTCTTTTTATTTGTCTTATTTTTCAGGAGATTGGAGTGCTGTTAAAATGACAGAATAAACATAATAGTGCAAAGACTGGAGTTTACAGAATAAATGGAGGTTCAACCTGTTGTTTCTGACGTACTCTCACTTAACTGTCCATGTTTTGTAACGTTTTTTCTTTTTTCTTCTTCTTCTCAAATTTGATTTAAAAAAAAGAGCACTTTCTTACACATCATTAATAGATAAGTCAGCAGACATTTTTTTCTTAAATTACAACAATTATTATTTTGCATATCGTCACATAAGTTTCAGTTGCTAGGTAGTTCATTTCCTCCCAAGGCTCAGAGTTTCTCTGTATGTCTGCAGTCTTAAACACAGTTTGAGAACTGAAACCTTCAGAAGTTTAAAGAAATCCAGGCCTTCAACCAGCTGCAGCACATCTAGCAGCGTTCAGTTAGATTAACTTGCTTTCAGTTAACTGCTGTTTTACGTAACAGGAAGAAATAAATACACACGATTTAAAAAATCTTTTAAAATGTGATTATTACAAGTACAATCAATTGTAACAGAATATCTGAATTCAACTATTTTAAATTTTAACAATAATTAAAAAGTCAACAGCAGTGAAGACTTTATGCAAATCAGTTGAGGGAGTCCAATTATAGAAAAAAAAATCTGCAGGATCCTTCAAAGCAAACGTAAAAATATAACAAATAAAAAAATTACAGTTTTTTTTAATTCATTCAGATAAATCAATGCATTTACACGTCTTACATCAGTATTTGTTATTTGTTAAAATGGTGCTTTATTTTCTGTTATGCTGTTTCACTCTCTTGAATTTGACTCTAAAAGCAGAATGTGATGTAGGTGGAGCTCAATGTAAACAAATCCTAACAGGGATCCAGTTTACATCATATTTAAGGAGGATTCATGGATTTGAAGACGTAATAAACACACTGTCAACATGGCTGACAGAAAGCTGACACTCCTGGTGGTGGTTGTGTAGTTTCAATTGGTACTGAAGGTCAGACCATAACATAGTCTGACCCAGCAGTTAAAAGACCTGGAGAATCCCTCAGACTCACCTGCACAACATCTGGGTTTAAGTTTGGAAGCTCTGAGTGGAACTGGATCAGACAGGCTCCTGATAATGGACTGGAGTGGACTGCTTATATAGACACTTATAGTTCTCCTATGTGTTACTCCCCATCAGTCCAGGGTAGATTCTCCATCTCCAGAGACGACTCCAGCAGTAAAGTCTATATGCAGATCAACAGTTTGAAAACCGAGGACACAGCAGTGTATTAATGTGCCAGAGAGACACAGTGAGAGACAGTAACAGGAGCGATAAGAAAACTACTTCCTCTATTTACCACCACAACTAGGAACATTCAGTTTTCTCCATATTACATTTACTGCAATGCTAATTTCAGACAATATGTTTTATTATCACTGCAAGAATCCCAGCTATTACATCATATTATATTAATTCTGAGCATATTAATAACAATTATTTCAATCGATAGACTTAAATTTACGTAATGTTTTCATTTCAAACTGATCTCCAAAAATAACTTTAGGCACATAAAAAACATCCTGTGCTGAAAACAGAAATTCCAACAATTATTTGAACTGGTTGAGATTTTTTTTTTAATAACAGGAATTTGAGTGAGTCATGAAATGACTCTCAGTAAACAATTTAAATATAAATATCAGGCAGGTTTTAAGCCTCATTGAAAGACAATTAAAAGGGACATTGGAAAAACCTCCAGATGTTAATTACACAATAGCAGTTTTTGGAAAATAAATCCTACAAAGTTAATTCCAGACTCCAAACTGAACCAAAGATTTTCTTAAAACATTTAAGTGTTTTTATTCTTTATATTATAATATCAATACTAATAATGATAATAGGTTCCTTTATTAAGCTCCACATTGACTCACATCCATGTGACCATGATCTGCCAGGTCTCTGTGGAAACTCAGTAATCTTCCTTGTGACACAGGATGACAGAGATCAGTGGAAACGTAGTTTAACATGACGGACAATTGAACAGGGCTGCTGCTTAGATGGTGAATATTTGCCTATTCACAGATTTAGAGTTCTGTCTTCAGACATCTGCTAAAGTATAGCGAGTGACTCTTTTCTTTTTTGTCTTTTTTGTCATGTTTATTCACGATACACATGTGAGAAAGTGGTCAAACAAACTGAAAAAAGGAGAAAAAATAAACATTTTCATCATCATCATTGTTGCTGTCTCAATCTGTTTTAAAGTATCTGTCTATTTAGACCATATATTGGAGTTCTACTTGAAACCTTTGGAGGGCAGTTAAAGCCTTTTTTTCTCTCCTTTTTTTTTGGATTTACATCTTTTACGTACAAGTGCAAATCTCAAACCATCAACAGGAAACACAAGTCTTCATAATGTTCACATGATTTTGTTGTTCCTTTACTTTCTTGAAAGAAAAAAAATGTAATTATTCAACAATATTCAAATGAAATTTCCTCGTAAGGCAGTGAAGTATGTGTGTATGTCAGTGAGACGACAGAAAATAACATCAGTTCAGCTTCAACGTCAACCATGTTCTCTGTAGCTCTGATCCAGCTGCCGGCAGCTGGATCCTGTGAGGAGCTTTCAGTGGATTCACACTAATAAAAACCTTAGATTCACTGAATAGTCAGATGAATGATGGAGATAATGTTGATAATCTATTCCAGACTTTCACATTTACATGTTTTTACTCAGTGTAAGTTATGTACACTTCAAAATTCCCTTTGTAGACTTCAACCAAGAATGTGTTACTTAACAAAATTTAATTTCAGCTATTATTTGTCAAAGACTTTGTTTCATGAGCAAAAACAATTCCTACTTTGATTTAGGAAACTCTGACATGTATTAATTTAGAGTTGGCTTCAAAATGCTGCAAAACCTTTACTTTAATTTTTGTTCCGTGTTGATTTTTCTTGTGTGTGCTGTACTTTTGCTTATATATTCTATTTTGGGGGAACTTTTTGAGACAAAAGTCTAATTTTAAGGGGAAAAAAAATAACAAAAAAAACATTTAATGTTACAGAAACTTCGACGTCAGGAGAGAATACAAGCTCAGAAAGAAAATTAAATTCAGATTTCATCAATCAAATTAATTTACTTGAATATAAGCTGTCCTTGGTCAACAGTAAGAAAAAAATGATTGCCAAGTCCTCTCCAACTCTTTCATTCCTGTGAGGAGGAGTCAATGCAAAACCCAGATGTCTCCCACCTCTACTTAACTGACTGCAGAGAGGACGACAGAGGACAGTGGACACACAGTTTAACATGATGGACTATAGGACAGGGCTGCTGCTTTTAACTGTCTGCTGGGCAGGTGAAAATATTTAATGAACTTCATTTGACACAGCGTTAATCACCGTTTGACATAATGTAACCATCTTAAATCATGTGAAGTTGTCTTTTTCATCTTGACAGGTGTTGATGCTCAGACTCTGACAGAATCTGAACCAGTGGTTACAAAGCCTGGACACAGGCAGATACTGTGTTCACCCTCAATGGGCTTCTAGATCATGAGTCAAAATATAATCCTATTCTGTCTTAAATTGATGTTATTTTTAATAAAAATTAAACATTCATCATTAACTTACAAAAATAACCATTAAGCACATATAGCATATAAGAAATTGTCTGACTGAAAAAATCCATACCTCGCAAAACATCCAAGGACAGAAATACAACATTTACACATTTCAGCCACGATAATGTACAGTATATATTATTTGGCATGTAAAGTCAGTTACATTATGGCAGTGAAAAGCAGTTTCCTTTTAAAAAAAACACTAGAGGGAAGCAGTGTCAAGTTTATCTGGCCTCTGTAACTATGAGGAAATACTTGTCTCCGCTTATCTCATCGATCTTAACTCACTAACACTCAAACCCTGGACTGAACTAGAGATTTATATTCAAATCAAATTCTAACACCTGTACCTGTGAAAACTGGTCAAACACAATGGAAAAAGGAGAAATGCTGAAACACTGATCAACGTCTTTATTGTTGGTGTCTCAGTCTGGTTCTTAACTCTCTGTCTCTCTGAGTCCAGCACTGATCTTCTCCTAAGCTTTAGTCTTTATGTCTCTTTACCTTTCAGCTCTGTCTCTCCAAAATCTCAGACTGGTCAAAATGCAAATTCGCACAATGATGCACAGTCCCCACCCATTCAGCCTGCTCAGCATATAGAGTATATTCTTCATTTCAGCCTTTGTAGTCGCAGACTCAGCCAAGTTTCCACCACGACAGTTGTGCTAAGTGTCCTCCTCTTGGCTCTCCTTTCAGGTGAGTGCAGTCGGTATCCAGCAGAGCAGGAGAGAAGGAGCTCCGGAGGTCTGCTGGCTTCCTGTCATCTAAACTCTGTGTCTTTTTCAGCTTCTAAGCCCCAGTCCCTCACCTCCTCAGAGCCAGTGGTCCACAGAGCAGGAGAATCGGTCCCTCTGTCCTGTAAAGTGGAAGGACTTGCTCTTTTTTGGACAGTTTATCCTGAAACATTTAATCATCTAACGGGAGCAGATCTTTAAATACCTTTGAATATGCCCATAGGCTAAGATGCCTCTTTCATTCCCAACACTTACACTGAATTTAAACAATCTTAGAAATCATGTAGTAGATTGTACTCTGCATTTTTATGCACACACACACACACACACACACACACACACACACAAATCGGTCACGCCTTGTCCTGATTATTCACCTTAGTTAATTCAGAGTTTCCTGACACTCTTTTTGCATTTGTTGAGTTGTCTTGCCTTTTTTTTTTTCCCTGAGATTTGTGAATTTCCTGCTAAGGTGCCTGATAAAAGCCTGTTTACTTGTCTGCAGCCTGACTGACATAGAGCCTCCGATATTCTAACTCCACACTCATTGTGAATCATATCATTTAAAATAAATGCCACAAAAGCATTTTGTAGCATTCAGACTTCACCACAACAACAGGTTATTCCTTTTTTATTGATTTGAGTTATTATTTGAGTTCGCAATCACTTCTGCAACAAAGCATCTGACATAATCAAGTGAAACACAGATAATGACAAGAGTCAGAATTATTTAATTCTTGTTCTTGTCAGGAGTCTTGAACAGTTATGATGTCAGCCATTAATAAGGCTGCGGTTTCAGTGTTTTTGATTGAATAGATTCATTGTTTGTTCATTTCCTAAAGAAATACGTCAATCAAAATAAAACTTTAACAATAATGTATGACAATATAACCATAAACGCTTAATGCAAAAATGACCAGATCACAGTGAAGGCAGTGGTTTCTCTTATTTCATTTATTCAGGTGATATTGTTCTTTGCCACCTTTGCTCAGTCACAGCTGCCTTTGTTGCCCTTTGCCAGCAAGTTTTACTCTATAACCCATTTTTCTCTTTGTATGATAATCTTTCAGTATGTATATTGCAGTCCTCTGACATTTTCTGTTACTGGGAGTTATATTAACGTGTCAAAATATTCTTCTATTTAATGTGGCATGTATTAAAATTGGAGTTGTTAATGTAGAAGTATGCCTGGAGAGAGGCCTGGAGTTAGACAAGGCCTCTGAGAAGTGGTTGACAATCCTGGGACAGTATGTGTGTTGGGACAAACATCTCACACATTTTAATGTGCCTCATTCAAAACAATATAGTCACAAATGAACTTGAAATGAACTGACCTGTGTAGACTAATCATTGCATCCCCAGTTTCACCAAGCAACAACTGATTATATCCTGTCATTTCCTCCCTCTGAGGAGGAGTCAATGCAAAACTCAGATGTCTCCCACCTCTACTTAACTGACTGCAGAGAGGACGACAGAGGACAGTGGACACACAGTTCAACATGATGGACTATAGGACAGGGATGCTGCTTTTAACTGTCTGCTGGGCAGGTGAAGAGTTTCACTGATGCTGATCTAAAATAATTTCTATTTGAGTTTCTATCTTAAAACATATGATGTTTCTTTTTAATCTTGACAGGTGTTGATACTCAGACTCTGACAGAATCTGAACCAGTGGTTAAAAGGCCTGGAGAATCCCACAAACTGACCTGTACAGCCTCTGGATTCACATTCAGCAGCTACTGGATGGCCTGGATCAGACAGGCTCCTGGAAAAGGACTGGAGTGGATTGCTGCTGATTATGCTGGTAGCACCACTGCCTACTCTCAGTCAGTCCAAGGCCGATTTACCATCTCCAGAGACGACAGCAGACAGCAGCTGTATCTGCAGATGAACAGTCTGAAGACTGAAGATTCTGCTGTTTATTATTGTGCTCGAGACTCACAGTGACTGGAGTTGGTTCAGCAGCTGTACAAAAACCTACTGTCCTCATCTTTACCACAATTATCTCACATGATTAATGTGCATTGTTCAAGTAGCTCAAGAAAATGATAGAATAAAGTTACACCAAACACTTTGGGAACCAATGATAGAAATATTAATAGAAAAATCTTTTTAAACAGAGATACAAATGTAGAAATCATGTTATTTAAAAGGCATCTTGCTTAACAGAGCTTCATTAAAACGACTCCTCGACTGAGACAGTAGCTGAGCAATAAGCAGTTTGTGTAGTTAAATGATTTTGCTGATTGTCTCACATGAGATTAACAAGTCTTCTTATTTGTCTTATTGTACAGGAGATTGGAGTGCTGTTAAAATGACAGAATAAACATAATAGTGCAAAGACTGGAGTTTACAGAATAAATGGAGGTTCAACCTGTTGTTTCTGACGTACTCTCACTTAACTGTCCATACTTTGTAACGTTTTTTCTTTTTTCTTCTTCTTCTCAAATTTGATTTAAAAAAAAGAGCACTTTCTTACACATCATTAATAGATAAGTCAGCAGACATTTTTATCTTAAATACAACAATTATTATTTTGCATATCGTCACATAAGTTTCAGTTGCTAGGTAGTTAATTTTCTCCCAAGGCTCAGAGTTTCTCTGTATGTCTGAAGTCTCAAACACAATTTGAGAACTGAAACCTTCAGAAGTTAAAAGAAATCCAGGCCTTCAACCAGCTGCAGCACATCAAGCAGCGTTCAGTTAGATTAACTTGCTTTCAGTTAACTGCTGTTTTCAGTAAAAGGAAGAAATAAATACACACGATTTAAAAATCTTTTAAAATGTGATTATTACAAGTACAATCAATTGTAACAGAATATCTGAATTCAACTATTTTAAATTTTAACAATAATTAAAAAGTCAACGGCAGTGAAGACTTTATGCAAATCAGTTGAGGGAGTCCAGTTATACAAAAAAAAATCTGCAGGATCCTTCAAAGCAAACATGTAAAAATATAACAAATAAAAAAATTATAGTTTTTTTTAATTCATTCAGATAAATCAATGCATTTACACTTCTTAAATCAGTATTTGTTATTTGTTAAAATGGTGCTTTATTTTCTGTTATGCTGTTTCACTCTCTTGAATTTGACTCTAAAAGCAGAATGTGATGTAGGTGGAGCTCACTGTAAACAAATCCTAACAGGGATCCAGTTTACATCATATTTAAGGAGGATTCATGGATTTGAAGACATAATAAACACACTGTCAACATGGCTGACAGAAAGCTGACACTCCTGGTGGTGGTTGTGTAGTTTCAATTGGTACTGAAGGTCAGACCATAACATAGTCTGACCAAGCAGTTAAAAGACCTGGAGAATCCCTCAGACTCACCTGCACAACATCTGGGTTTAAGTTTGGAAGCTCCGAATGAAACTGAATCAGACAGGCTCCTGGTAATGGACTGGAGTGGACTGCTTATATAGACACTTATAGTTGTCCTATGTATTACCTACCGTCAGTCCAGGGTAGATTCTCCATCTCCAGAGACGACTTCAGCAGTAAAGTCTATGTACAGATGAACAGTCTGAAAACCGAGGACACAGCAGTGTATTAATGTGCCAGAGAGACACAGTGAGAGACAGTAACAGGAGAGATAAGAAAACTACTTCCTCTATTTACCACCACAACTAGGAACATTCAGTTTCCTCCATATTACATTTACTGCAATGCTAATTTCAGACATAATGTTTTAGTATCACTGCAAGAATCCCAGCTATTACATCATATTATATTAATTCTAAGCATATTAATAACAATTATTTCAATCAATAGACTT
>NC_053401.1:22488912-22518962 GCF_016859285.1 Xiphias gladius | reverse complement strand
GTGTGCTGTACTTTTTGCCTATATATTCTATTTTGGGGGAACTTTTGAGACAAAGTCTAATTTTAAGGGAAAAAAAAATAACAAAAAACATTTAATGTTAAAAAAATCCTCGACGTCAGGAGAGAATACAAGCTCAGAAAGAAAATTAAATTCAGATTTCATCCATCAAATTAATTTACTTGAATATAAACTTGGGTTATAACTGTCCTTGTTCAACAGTAAGAAAAAAAATGATTGCCAAGTCCTCTCCAACTCTCTCCTCCCTGTGAGGGAGGTCAATGCAAACTCAGATGTCTTCCACCTCTACTTATCTGACGGCAGAGAGGGAGACAGAGGACAGTGGACAATAATAGTTTAACAAGATGGACTATAGGACAGGGCTTCTGCTTTTAACTGTCTGCTGGGCAGGTGAAGAGTTTCACTGATGCTGATCTTAAATAATTTCTATTTGAGTTTCTATCTTAAAACATATGATGTTTCCTTTTAATCTTGACAGGTGTCGATGCTCAGACTCTGACAGAATCTGAACCAGTGGTTAAAAGGCCTGGAGAATCCCACAAACTGACCTGTACAGCCTCTGGATTCACATTCAGTAGCTACGCTATGGCCTGGGTCAGACAGGCTCCTGGAAAAGGACTGGAGTGGATTGCTGCTATCAGTGGCAGTGGTAGCAGCACTGACTACTCTCAGTCAGTCCAAGGCCGGTTTACCATCTCCAGAGATGACAGCAGACAGCAGCTGTATCTGCAGATGAACAGTCTGAAGACTGAAGATTCTGCTGTTTATTATTGTGCTCGAGACTCACAGTGACTGGAGTTGGTTCAGCAGCTGTACAAAAACCTACTGTCCTCATCTTTACCACAATTATCTCACATGATTAATGTCCATAGTTCAAGTAGCTCAAGAAAATGATAGAATAAAGTTACACCAAACACTTTGGGAACCAATGATAGAAATATTAATAGAAAAATATTTTTAAACAGAGATACAAATGTAGAAATCATATTATTAGAAAGGCATCTTGCTTAACAGAGCTTCATTAAAACGACTCCTCGACTGAGACAGTAGCCGAGCAATAAACAGTTTGTGTAGTTAAAAGATTTTGCTGATTGTCTCACATGAGATTAACAAGTCTTCTTATTTGTCTTATTTTTCAGGAGATTGGAGTGCTGTTAAAATGACAGAATAAACGTAACAGTGCAAAGACTGGAGTTTACAGAATAAATGGAGGTTCAACCTGTTGTTTCTGACGTACTCTCACTTAACTGTCCATACTTTGTAACGTTTTTTCTTTTTTCTTCTTCTTCTCAAATTTGATTTAAATAAAAGAGCAGTTTCTTACACATCATTAATAGATAAGTCAGCAGACATTTTTATCTTAAATACAACAATTATTATTTGGCATATCGTCACATAAGTTTCAGTTGCTAGGTAGTTAATTTCCTCCCAAGGCTCAGAGTTTCTCTGTATGTCTGCAGTCTCAAACACAATTTGAGAACTGAAACCTTCAGAAGTTTAAAGAAATCCAGGCCTTCAACCAGCTGCAGCACATCAAGCAGCGTTCAGTTAGATTAACTTGCTTTCAGTTAACTGCTGTTTTAAGTAACGAAGCAAGAAACACACAAAATGTAAGAAATTCTTTTAAAATGTGATTATTACAAGTACAATCAATTGTAACAGAATATCTGAATTCAACTATTTTAAATTTTAACAATATTTAAAAAGTCAACAGCAGTGAAGACTTTATGCAAATCAGTTGAGGGAGTCCAATTATAGAAAAAAAAATCTGCAGGATCCTTCAAAGCAAACATGTAAAAATATAACAAATAAAAAAATTATAGTTTTTTTTTAATTCATTCAGATAAATCAATGCATTTACACGTCTTAAATCAGTATTTGTTATTTGTTAAAATGGTGCTTTATTTTCTGTTATGCTGTTTCACTCTCTTGAATTTGACTCTAAAAGCAGAATGTGATGGTGGTGGTTGTGTAGTTTCAATTGGTACTGAAGGTCAGACCATAACATAGTCTGACCCAGCAGTTATAAGACCTGGAGAATCCCACAGACTCACCTGCACAACATCTGGGTTTAAGTTTGGAAGCTCTGAGTGGAACTGGATCAGACAGGCTCCTGGTAATGGACTGGAGTGGACTGCTTATATAGACACTTATAGTTGTCCTATGTATTACCTACCGTCAGTCCAGGGTAGATTCACCATCTCCAGAGACGACTCCAGCAGTAAAGTCTATCTACAGATGAACAGTCTGAAAACCGAGGACACAGCAGTGTATTAATGTGCCAGAGAGACACAGTGAGAGACAGTAACAGGAGAGATAAGAAAACTACTTCCTCTATTTACCACCACAACAAGGAACATTCAGTTTTCTCCATATTACATTTACTGCAATGCTAATTTCAGACATAATGTTTTAGTATCACTGCAAGAATCCCAGCTATTACATCATATTATATTAATTCTAAGCATATTAATAACAATTATTTCAATCAATAGACTTAAATTTAACTAATGTTTTCATTTCAAACTGATCTCCAAAATAATTGACTCACATTCATGTGACCATGATCTGCCAGGTCTCTGTGGAAACTCAGTAATCTTCCTTGTGACACAGGATGACAGAGATCAGTGGACACACAGTTTAACATGACGGACAATTGAACAGGGCTGCTGCTTAGATGGTGAATATTTGCCTATTCACAGATTTAGAGTTCTGTCTTCAGACATCTGCTAAAGTATAGCGAGTGACTCTTTTCTTTTTTGTCTTTTTTGTCATGCGAGAAAGTGGTCAAACACACTTAAAAAGGAGAAAAACATCTTCATAATCCTTTACCTTCTTGAATGAAGAGAAATGTAAATATTCAACAATATTTAAATGAAGGTTCCTCATAAGGAAGTGAAGTTTGTGTCTGTGTGTCAGTGAGAGGACAGAAGAGCTCACATCAGTTCAGCTTCAACATCAACCATGTTCTCTGTAGCTCTGATACTTTTGCTGGCAGCTGGATCCTGTGAGGAGCTTTCAGTGGATTCACACTAATAAACACATTAGAAAACACTGAATAGTCAGATGAATGATGGAGATAATGTTGATTTCTGTTTCCACAGGTGTGAACAGTATTGATCTCATCCAGCCAGACTCAAAGGTCGTGCAGCCTGGACAGACTTTGACCATCACCTGTCAGGTCTCTGGTTATTCTTTGACTGATAACAGCTATGCAACAGGTTGGATCAGACATCGTGAAGGAAAACCAATGGACTGGATTTTTCATCGTTGGGGAGGAGGTGACTTTTATCAAAACGATGCTCTGAAGAACAAGTTCCTTTACCACACATACACTTCTACCAGTTCTGTGACATTAACAGGACAGAATCTGCAGCTTGAGGACACAGCTGTTTATTACTGTGTACGTGCACAGTGGTATAGAAGTTGGTTCCACTGTGATATAAACCACCAACAGACCTTGTCAAATACCCAGAGACTCATGTGACTGAACCACACACATACACACGTTCTTAATATTACGTTTAATAAAGACACTACCAGTCTACTGAGTTGATAAATATTCATATGAATGTTCATAAATTTAGGGAATAATAGAGGAAATGTTTGCTCCTAATAGACAGAGGAGTAGTGAAGTATTTAAATTTTTAATCAATTTCATTTTTCTTTATTTATTTATTTTGTGTGTGTGTGTTTGTGTATGTGTGTATTGTGATATCTAGAGAAGATGGGTAACACACGTTTCCTGTTGCCATGCAGTGGGGGGGTGAATAACATCTGACAAAGCTAACTTAAACAGTAGCTTTGTCTCCTCAAAAGTATGGACAAATACAGATATCGGATGCAAACTTCCTTTCTGTAATCTTACCAATGTGAAAATTAAATCCCTAAACTGCTGCACCATTATTTAAGATTATCATTGGAAAACATAAGCTTTTTTTTTCATTCTACATCAGTCCAGAAATTATTTGCCAGGAATTTAATATCTAATATCTGTCTATAGTCTGTTGTCTATAGTTTCTGTAGTTTAATGTAAAGCAGGTTAAAAAACAAAAAACAAAAACAAATTAGCAGTCTGAGGCATAGGATCTGTTCCTGTGCTCTGCTGCCGAATATGTTTACAGGTGGTGACTGAGCATTGACATCAAATAACCTGATACCAAAATAAACTGCACTTTAATTATTGTCAATAAGTTTAACCCAGTGTCAGTAGTCTCACTTAGTTAAAGTAAGCATGTGACTATGTATTTGACATGATTCCTCAACACTCATGCGTAAATACTGTAAATAGATGTTTAGCATGGTCTCGTGACCTTAATGAAGATACTTGACTATTAAAACAATTATTATTACTATGCTAATATTAATCTACATTGTAACCAACATGTTTTAAATGGAAACATTAATTAAAAAACAGTACTCTTTGCGGATCTCATAATAATGAACGTTTATGGAATTCGCTGAATGGTAGAGAGAAGTTTTTGTGTTTGTTCAGTTTTTGAGTTTGAGATTTTCAGTGTTGAAAATAAACATTTTGTTCCCCTACTTCATCAGTCCAGAAATCAGTAGCCAGCACTTGTTTTGGAAATGTTTTACGTGTTCCTCTGTTTAATCTATACTCAATTTATGAAAATGTCTTTGTAACTTGTTTCCTCTTTAAACCGGTGGAGGGAGGTCTATGCAAACTCTTCCCTCTCTATAAACACATCAACAACTAGCAGAACACAGGGACAGGTTAATACATTTTTGAAAAACCAGTCAAAGAGCATTGAACTATGGCGTTTATCACAGAATGGAAATTACAGTTGCCCTGTAGTTTGTTACTTGTAGTTACTATTCAGAGTGAGAAAATCAATTCTGCTTAACTCTTTTCTAAATGTCCAACCTGTGATTTACTAGTTTGTTGGATAATGTTCATCATTTCTTGTACTTACAGGAGTTTGGATGAGATCAAACTGGACCAGTCTCCCTCTGAGGTGAGAAGACCTGGAGAGACAGTGAAGATGTCATGTATCATATCTGGCTTTGACATGACAAGCTACAATATGCACTGGAGAAGAAAGAGGCCAGGGAAAGCTCTGGAGTGGATTGGGAAAATGAACACAGGTTCAAACTCTGCTATCTATGGCAGCTCCTTTCAAAGTCCTTCCATCATGACTGAGGATGAGTCCAGCAGCACTCAGTACCTCCAGGTCAAGGATCTGACAGCAGAAGATTCTGGTCTTTACTTCCGTGCTGGACAAAGTGACTGGAGACAGTGGAGCAGCTGCACAAAACCCTCCACAGACAACAAGTAACAATGTGATCTCAGTGGCATCCGAGCTTTCTCACCACCTGTAAAATCACTTCGATCAGATTTCTACATATCGTAAACACATCTATTCTCTTCATGATGTTAAATCACTCACAGTAATAGACAGAGTTCTCTGTAATGCCAAAGCTTTATGTAACACTAAACTGACCATCTCACATTCACAAGTGCAAAGCATAAATTACATTAATTAAGTGTGAAACATGGAACAAGCTGGAAACTTTTTGATTAGATTTCAAGCTTGGCTAGATCAGAAAATAATTAGAAAGATAAAATGTCCACAACCCCAAATGGATTCAAATCATTGGTACATTTTATGGTTGAGATGGAAAAGAAAAGTGCAATTTTTAAAAAATGTTCATAGATCCTGGTGATTATTTAGCTCATCTGCTGCCAAATATGCTCATAGGGAGTAATGAGAAACCATGATGGCAAGGTGAATTATATTTTAAATGTTCAGGATAATGACATGATCTTTGTCAGATATCTGAACATAAACTAGGATGTTGAAGTGTTATTAAAGGAAACGTGGGAAAAGTGTTTTTTAATGCACATAAATAATTTTACACAAATGAAATTAAAAAATGTCAGACTTTGAGGAATGACTTCTGAACGTTCATTTCCCAGTTTCACCAAAAGTTACACTGCAAGCCAAGTCCAATGTAGTTCTCTCCTCCCTGTGAGGAGGAGTCAATGCAAAACTCGGATGTCTTCCACCTCTACTTAACTGACTGCAGAGAGGGAGACAGAGGACAGTGGACACACAGTTTAACAAGATGGACTACAGGACAGGGCTTCTGCTTTTAACTGTCTGCTGGGCAGGTGAAGAGTTTCACTGATGCTGATCTTAAATAATTAATATTTGAGTTTCTATCTTAAAACATATTATGTTTCCTTTTAATCTTGACAGGTGTTGATGCTCAGACTCTGACAGAATCTGAACCAGTGGTTAAAAGGCCTGGAGAATCCCACAAACTGACCTGTACAGCCTCTGGATTCACATTCAGCAGCTTCTGGATGGCCTGGATCAGACAGGCTCCTGGAAAAGGACTGGAGTGGATTGCTACTGTTTATACTGATAGCAGCACTGCCTACTCTCAGTCAGTCCAAGGCCGGTTTACCATCTCCAGAGACAACAGCAGACAGCAGCTGTATCTGCAGATGAACAGTCTGAAGACTGAAGATTCTGCTGTTTATTATTGTGCTCGAGACTCACAGTGACTGGAGTTGGTTCAGCAGCTGTACAAAAACCTTCAGTACTTATATGCAAGACGTATATGCTGCAAAACAGGAAAAATAGAACCAAAAAAGTTCAGCACTTAATAAGGAAAAACATGAACACACACATATCGACACACACAAACACATACACCGTCTCACAACACAACAATAATATTACCACTCAGATATGTGTGTTAGAGCTTAACTCCAGAAGTAAATATTTTCTTTCCATGAAAAAAATCATACAAACATACATACTGAATGAAGATTATTAAAAAAAAAAGACTAAACCCAAACTTCATTTTCCATTCCATCCATCTGTCCATCAATTCAGTTTGTTGTTACAGACATTTGTTGTTGTGTCTGTGCTGGATGGTGTACTGGCATTCACTGGGGGAAACCTCCTGGACGGCTGATCATTCCAAGACATTTCCCCGGTGTTAACAGTATTTCAGATTGTGCAGCTAAACACACAAACATACACTAATACACTGTATCTGTTGCAGAGCTCCAAGCCATTTCTCCATATGTGTGTGCTACACAAGCGGTAGTTTTAATGTGATGAAGCAGAGAGATGGCAAATGAGGACAGATTGAGTTTCATGCGCATCATTTCTGTAACGGCCGTACGCTGCAGTTTAAGGAAGAAAAAAGAGGTCATTGGGTTTTTTTTTTAATTTACAGCAGCCCCAGCCTTTACAAACCTCTTTATTCTGATAGTAAGGTGGTATGTTGGCTCAGTGTCAAGCACTCTCACCTCACAGTAAGAATGTCTTGTGTTTGTGTATGAGCTAATAAATTAAACATTGACTGAGATCCAGCTGTTTCCTCCCTGTGAGGAGGAGTCAATGCAAAACCCAGATGTCTTCCACATTCTACTTAACTGACTGCAGAGAGGACGACAGAGGACAGTGGACACGCAGTTTAACATGATGGACTATAGGACAGGGCTGCTGCTTTTAACTGTCTGCTGGGCAGGTGAAAATATTTAATGAACTTCATTTGACACAGCGTTAATCACTGTTTGACATAATGTTACCATCTTAAATCATGTGAAGTTGTCTTATTCATCTTGACAGGTGTTGATGCTCAGACTCTGACAGAATCTGAACCAGTGGTTACAAAGCCTGGACACAGGCAGATACTGTGTTCACCCTCAAGGGGCTTATAGATCATGAGTCAAAATATAATTCTATTCTGTCTTAAATTGATGTTATTTTTAATAAAATCCCGAAAAAAATCAAACATTCATCATTAACTTACAAAAATAACCAATAGGCACATATAGCATATAAGAAAATGTCTGACTGAAACGGTCCCTTCCTCGCAAAACATCCAAGGACAGAAATACAACATTTACACATTTCAGCCACAATAATGTACAGTATATATTATTTGGCATGTAAAGTCAGTTACATTATGGCAGTGAAAAGCAGTTTCCTTTTAAAAAAAACACTAGAGGGAAGCAGTGTCAAGTTTATCTGGCGCTGTAACTATGAGGAAACACTTGTCTCTGCTTATCTCATCGATCTTAACTCACTAACATTCAAACCCTGGACTGAACTAGAGATTTATATTCAAATCAAATTCTAACAACTGTACCTGTGAAAAACTGGTCAAACACAATGGAAAAATGAGAAATGCTGAAACACTGATCAACGTCTTTATTGTTGGTGTCTCAGTCTGGTTCTTCACTCTCTCTCTCTCTCAGAGTCCAGCACTGATCTTCTCCTAAGCTTTAGTCTTTATGTCTCTTTACCTTTCAGCTCTGTCTCTCCAAAATCTCAGACTGGTCAAAATGCAAATTTGCACAATGATGCACAGTCCCCACCCATTCAGCCTGCTCAGCATATAGAGTATATTCTTCATTTCAGCCTTTGTAGTCGCAGACTCAGCCAAGTTTCCACCACGACAGTTGTGCTAAGTGTCCTCCTCTTGGCTCTCCTTTCAGGTGAGTGCAGTCGGTATCCAGCAGAGCAGGAGAGAAGGAGCTCCGGAGGTCTGCTGGCTTCCTGTCATCTAAACTCTGTGTCTTTTTTCAGCTTCTAAGCCCCAGTCCCTCACCTCCTCAGAGCCAGTGGTCCACAGAGCAGGAGAATCGGTCCCTCTGTCCTGTAAAGTAGAAGGACTTGCTCTTTTTTGGACAGTTTATCCTGAAACATTTAATCATCTTACGGGAGCAGATCTTTAAATACCTTTGAATATGCCCATAGGCTAAGATGCCTCTTTCATTCCCAACACTTACACTGAATTTAAACAATCTTAGAAATCATGTAGTAGATTGTACTCTGCCTTTTTATGCACACACACACACACACACACACACATACACACACACACACACACACACACACAAATCGGTCACGCCTTGTCCTGATTATTCACCTTAGTTAATTCAGAGTTTCCTGACACTCTTTTTGCATTTGTTGAGTTGTCTTGCCTTTTTTTTTTTCCCTGAGATTTGTGAATTCCCTGTTAAGGTGCCTGATAAAAGCCTGTTTACTTGTCTGCAGCCTGACTGACATAGAGCCTCCGATATTCTAACTCCACACTCATTGTGAATCATATCATTTAAAATAAATGCCACAAAAGCATTTTGTAGCGTTCAGACTTCACCACAACAACAGGTTATTCCTTTTTTATTGATTTGAGTTATTATTTGAGTTCGCAATCACTTCTGCAACAAAGCATCTGACATAATCAAGGGAAACACAGATAATGACAAGATTCAGAATTATTTAATTCTTGTTCTTGTCAGGAGTCTTGAACAGTTATGATGTCAGCCATTAATAAGGCTGCGGTTTCAGTGTTTTTGGTTGAATAGATTCATTGTTTGTTCATTTCCTAAAGAAATACGTCAATAAAAATAAAACTTTAACAATGATGTATGACAATATATCCATAAACGCTTAATGCAAAAATGACCAGATCACAGTGAAGGCAGTGGTTTCTCTTATTTCATTTATTCAGGTGATATTGTTCTTTGCCACCTTTGCTCAGTCACAGCTGCCTTTGTTGCCCTTTGCCAGCAAGTTTTACTCCATAACCCATGTTTCTCTTTGTATGATCATTTTTCAGTATGTATATTGCAGTCCTCTGACATTTTCTGTTACTGAGAGTTATATTAACGTGTCAAAATCTTCTTCTTTTTAATGTGGCATGTATCAAAATATGAGTTGGTACTGTAGAAGTATGCCTGGAGAGAGGCCTGGAGTTAGACAAGGCCTCTGAGAAGCGGTTGACAGTCCTGGGACAGTATGTGTGTTGGGAGAAAAATCTCACACATTTTAATGTGCCTCATTCAAAACAATATAGTCACAAATTAACTTGAAATGAACTGGCCTGTGTAGACTAATCATTGCATCCCCAGTTTCACCAAGCAACAACTGATTATATCCTGTCATTTCCTCCCTGTGAGGAGGAGCCAATGCAAAACTCAGATGTCTCCCACCTCTACTTAACTGACTGCAGAGAGGACGACAGAGGACAGTGGACACACAGTTTAACATGATGGACTATAGGACAGGGCTGCTGCTTTTAACTGTCTGCTGGGCAGGTGAAGAGTTTCACTGATGCTGATCTTAAATAATTTCTATTTGAGTTTCTATCTTAAAACATATGATGTTTCTTTTTAATCTTGACAGGTGTTGATGCTCAGACTCTGACAGAATCTGTACCAGTGGTTAAAAGGCCTGGAGAATCCCACAAACTGACCTGTACAGCCTCTGGATTCACATTCAGCAGCTACTATATGGCCTGGATCAGACAGGCTCCTGGAAAAGGACTGGAGTGGATTGCTACTGTTTATGCTGGTAGCAGCACTTACTACTCTCAGTCAGTCCAAGGCCGGTTTACCATCTCCAGAGACAACAGCAGACAGCAGCTGTATCTGCAGATGAACAGTCTGAAGACTGAAGATTCTGCTGTTTATTATTGTGCTCGAGACTCACAGTGACTGGAGTTGGTTCAGCAGCTGTACAAAAACCTACTGTCCTCATCTTTACCATTAGTTATCTCACATGATTACTATGTCCATTGTTCAAGTAATTCAAGAAAATGATAGAATAAAGTTACACCAAACACTTTGGGAACCAATGATAGAAATATTAATAGAAAAATATTTTTAAACAGAGATACAAATGTAGAAATCATATTATTAGAAAGGCATCTTGCTTAACAGAGCTTCATTAAAACGACTCCTCGACTGAGACAGTAGCTGAGCAATAAACAGTTTGTGTAGTTAAATGATTTTGCTGTTTGTCTCACATGAGATTAACAAGTCTTTTTATTTGTCTTATTTTTCAGGAGATTGGAGTGCTGTTAAAATGACAGAATAAACATGATAGTGCAAAGACTGGAGTTTACAGAATAAATGGAGGTTCAACCTGTTGTTTCTGACGTACTCTGACTTAACTGTCCTTAACTGTAATGTTTTTACTTTTTTCTTCTTCTTCTCAAATTTGATTTTAAAAAAAGAGCACTTTCTTACACATCATTAATAGATAAGTCCGCAGACATTTTTTTCTTAAATTACAACAATTATTATTTTGCATATCGTCACATAAGTTTCAGTTCCTAGGTAGTTAATTTCCTCCCAAGGCTCAGAGTTTCTCTGTATGTCTGCAGTCTTAAACACAGTTCGAGAACTGAAACCTTCAGAAGTTTAAAGAAATCCAGGCCTTCAACCAGCTGCAGCACATCAAGCAGCATTCAGTTAGATTAACTTGCTTTCAGTTAACTGCTGTTTTACGTAACACGAAGAAATAAACACACACGATTTAAAAAATCTTTTAAAATGTGATTATTACAAGTACAATCAATTGTAACAGAATATCTGAATTCAACTATTTTAAATTTTAACAATAATTAAAAAGTCAACAGCAGTGAAGACTTTATGCAAATCAGTTGAGGGAGTCCAATTATAGAAAAAAAAATCTGCAGGATCCTTCAAAGCAAACATGTAAAAATATAACAAATATATAATTTTTCTATTTATTCAGATAAATCAATGCATTTACACGTCTTAAATCAGTATTTGTTAAGTGTTAAAATGGTGCTTTATTTTCTGTTATGCTGTTTCACTCTCTTGCATTTGACTCTAAAAGCAGAATGTGATGTAGGTGGAGCTCACTGTAAACAAATCCTATCAGGGATCCAGTTTACATCATATTTAAGGAGGATTCATGGATTTGAAGACGTAATAAACACACTGTCAACATGGCTGACAGAAAGCTGACACTCCTGGTGGTGGTTGTGTAGTTTCAATTGGTACTGAAGGTCAGACCATAACATAGTCTGACCCAGCAGTTAAAAGACCTGGAGAATCCCTCAGACTCACCTGCACAACATCTGGGTTTAAGTTTGGAAGCTCTGAGTGGAACTGGATCAGACAGGCTCCTGGTAATGGACTGGAGTGGACTGCTTATATAGACACTTATAGTTCTCCTATGTATTACTCCCCATCAGTCCAGGGTAGATTCTCCATCTCCAGAGACGACTCCAGCAGTAAAGTCTATATGCAGATCAACAGTTTGAAAACCGAGGACACAGCAGTGTATTAATGTGCCAGAGAGACACAGTGAGAGACAGTAACAGGAGAGATAAGAAAACTACTTCCTCTATTTACCACCACAACTAGGAACATTCAAATTTTCTCTGTATTACATTTACTGCAATGCTAATTTCAGACAATATGTTTTAGTATCACTGCAAGAATCCCAGCTATTACATCATATTATTTTAATTCTAAGCATATTAATAACAATTATTTCTATCAATAGACTTAAATTTACGTAATGTTTTCATTTCAAACTGATCTCCAAAAATAAGGTTAGGCACATAAAAAACATCCTGTGCTGAAAACAGAAATTCCAACAATTATTTGAACTGGTTGAGATTTTTTTTTAATTGCAGGAATTTGAGTGAGTCATGAAACGACTCTCAATAAACTATTTAAATATAAATATCAGGCAGGTTTTAAGCCTCATTGAAAGACAATTAAAAGGGACATTGGAAAAACCTCCAGATGTTAATTACACAATAGCAGTTTTTGGAAAATAAATCCTACAAAGTTAATTCCAGACTCCAAACTGGACCAAAGATTTTCTTAAAACATTTAAGTGTTTTTATTCTTTATATTATAATATCAATACTAATAATGATAACAGGTTCCTTTATTTAGCTCCACATTGACTCACATTCATGTGACCATGATCTGCCAGATCTCTGTGGAAACTCAGTAATCTTCCTTGTGACACAGGATGACAGAGATCAGTGGACACACAGTTTAACATGACGGACAATTGAACAGGGCTGCTGCTTAGATGGTGAATATTTGCCTATTCACAGATTTAGAGTTCTGTCTTCAGACATCTGCTAAAGTATAGCGAGTGACTCTTTTCTTTTTTGTCTTTTTTGTCATGTTTATTCACTATACACATGTGAGAAAGTGGTCAAACACAATGAAAAAAGGAAAAACTAAACATCTTCATCATCATCATTGTTGCTGTCTCAATCTGTTTTTAAGTATCTGTCTATTTAGACCATATATTGGAGTTCTACTTTAAACCTTTAGAGGGCAGTTAAAGCCTTTTTTTCTCTCCTTTTTTTTTGGATTTACATCTATTATGAAAAAGTGCAAATCTCCAACCATCAACAGGAAACACAAGTCTTCATAATGTTCACATGATTTTGTTGTTCCTTTACTTTCTTGAAAGAAAAAAAATGTAATTATTCAACAATATTCAAATGAAATTTCCTCGTAAGGCAGTGAAGTATGTGTGTATGTCAGTGAGACGACAGAAAATAACATCAGTTCAGCTTCAACGTCAAACATGTTCTCTGTAGATCTGATACAGCTGCCGGCAGCTGGATCCAGTGAGGAGCTTTCAGTGGATTCACACTAATAAAAACCTTAGATTCACTGAATAGTCAGATGAATGATGGAGATAATTTTGATAATCTATTCCAGGCTTTCACATTTACATGTTTTTACTCAGTGTAAGTTATGTACACTTTAAAATTCCCTTTGTAGACTTCAACCAAGAATGTGTTACTTAACAAAATTAAATTTCAGCTATTATTTTTCAAAGAGTTTGTTTCATGAGCAAAAACAATTCCTACTTTGATTTAGGAAACTCTGACATGTATTAATTTAGAGTTGGCTTCAAAATGCTGCAAAACCTTTACTTTAATAATTGTTCCGTGTTGATTTTTCTTGTGTGTGCTGTACTTTTGCCTATATATTCTATTTTGGGGGAACTTTTTGAGACAAAAGTCTAATTTTAAGGGAAAAAAAAATAACAAAAAAAACATTTAATGTTACAGAAACTTCGACGTCAGGAGAGAATACAAGCTCAGAAAGAAAATTAAATTCAGATTTCATCAATCAAATTAATTTACTTGAATATAAGCTGTCCTTGGTCAACAGTAAGAAAAAAATGATTGCCAAGTCCTCTCCAACTCTTTCATTCCTGTGAGGAGGAGTCAATGCAAAACTCAGATGTCTCCCACCTCTACTTAACTGACTGCAGAGAGGACGACAGAGGACAGTGGACACACAGTTTAACATGATGGACTATAGGACCGGGCTGCTGCTATTAACTGTCTGCTGGGCAGGTGAAGAGTTTCACTGATGCTGATCTTAAATAATTTCTATTTGAGTTTCTATCTTAAAACATATTATGTTTCCTTTTCATCTTGACAGGTGTTGATGCTCAGACTCTGACAGAATCTGAACCAGTGGTTAAAAGGCCTGGAGAATCCCACAAACTGACCTGTACAGCCTCTGGATTCACATTCAGCAGCTACTATATGGCCTGGATCAGACAGGCTCCTGGAAAAGGACTGGAGTGGATTGCTTATATCAGTAGCGGTGGTAGCAGCACTGCCTACTCTCAGTCAGTCCAAGGCCGGTTTACCATCTCCAGAGACAACAGCAGACAGCAGCTGTATCTGCAGATGAACAGTCTGAAGACTGAAGATTCTGCTGTTTATTATTGTGCTCGAGACTCACAGTGACTGGAGTTGGTTCAGCAGCTGTACAAAAACCTTCAGTACTTATATGCAAGATGTATATGCTGCAAAACAGGAAAAATAGAACCAAAAAAATTCAGCACTTAATAAGGAAGAACATGAACACACACGGATATCGACACACACAAACACATACACCGTCTCACAACACAACAATAATATTACCACTCAGATATCTGTGTCAGAGATTAACTCCAGAAGTAAATGTTTTCTTTCCATGAAAAAAAATCATACACACATACATACTGAATGAAGATTATTTAAAAAAAAAGACTAAACCCAAACTTCATTTTCCATTCCATCCATCTGTCCATCAATTCAGTTTGTTGTTACAGACATTTGTTGTTGTGTCTGTGCTGGATGGTGTACTGGCATTCACTGGGGGAAACCTCCTGGACGGCTGATCATTCCAAGACATTTCCCCAGTGTTAACAGTATTTCAGATTGTGCAGTTAAACACACAAACATACACTAATATACTGTATCTGTTGCAGAGCTCCAAGCCATTTCTCCATATGTGTGTGCTACACAAGCGGTAGTTTTAATGTGATGAAGCAGAGAGATGGCAAATGAGGACAGATTGAGTTTCATGCGCATCATTTCTGTAACGGCCGTACGCTGCAGGTTAAGGAAGAAAAAAAGAGGTCATTGGGTTTTGTTTAATTTACAGCAGCCCCAGCCTTTACAAACCTCTTTATTCTGATAGTAAGGTGGTATGTTGGCTCAGTGTCAAGCACTCTCACCTCACAGCAAGAACGTCTTGTGTATGTGTATGAGCTAATAGATGAAACATTAACTGAGATCCAGCTGAGGAGGAGTCAATGCAAAACCCAGATGTCTTCCACCTCTACTTAACTGACCGCAGAGAGGACGACAGAGGACAGTGGACACACAGTTTAACATGATGGACTACAGGACAGGGCTGCTGCTTTTAACTGTCTGCTGGGCAGTCAAAAATATTTAATGAACTTCATTTGACACAGCGTTAATCACCGTTTGACATAATGTTACCATCTTAAATCATGTGAAGTTGTCTTTTTCATCTTGACAGGTGTTGATGCTCGGACTCTGACAGAATCTGAACCAGTGGTTACAAAGGCTGGACACAGGCAGATTCTGTGTTCACCCTCAATGGGCTTCTAGATCATGAGTCAAAATATAATTCTATTCTGTCTTAAATTGATGTTATTTTTAATAAAAATTAAACATTCATCATTAACTTACAAAAATAACATTTTAGGACATATAGCACATAAGAAAATGTCTGACTGAAACGGTCCCTTCCTCGCAAAACATCCAAGGACAGAAATACAACATTTACACATTTCAGCCATAATAATGTACAGTATATATTATTTGGCATGTAAAGTCAGTTACATTATGGCAGTGAAAAGCAGTTTCCTTTAAAAAAAAACACTAGAGGGAAGCAGTGTCAAGTTTATCTGGCCTCTGTAACTATGAGGAAATACTTGTCTCCGCTTATCTCATCGATCTTAACTCACTAACACTCAAACCCTGGACTTAACTAGAGATTTATATTCAAATCAAATTCTAACACCTGTACCTGTGAAAACTGGTCAAACACAATAGAAAAATGAGAAATGCTGAAACACTGATCAACGTCTTTATTGTTGGTGTCTCAGTCTGGTTCTTAACTCTCTGTCTCTCTGAGTCCAGCACTGATCTTCTCCTAAGCTTTAGTCTTTATGTCTCTTTACCTTTCAGCTCTGTCTCTCCAAAATCTCAGACTGGTCAAAATGCAAATTCGCACAATGATGCACAGTCCCCACCCATTCAGCCTGCTCAGCGTATAGAGTATATTCTTCATTTCAGCCTTTGTAGTCGCAGACTCAGCCAAGTTTCCACCACGACAGTTGTGCTAAGTGTCCTCCTCTTGGCTCTCCTTTCAGGTGAGTGCAGTCGGTATCCAGCAGAGCAGGAGAGAAGGAGCTCCGGAGGTCTGCTGGCTTCCTGTCATCTAAACTCTGTGTCTTTTTCAGCTTCTAAGCCCCAGTCCCTCACCTCCTCAGAGCCAGTGGTCCACAGAGCAGGAGAATCGGTCCCTCTGTCCTGTAAAGTAGAAAGACTTGCTCTTTTTTGGACAGTTTATCCTGAATCATTTAATCATCTAACGGGAGCAGATCTTTAAATACCTTTGAATATGCCCATAGGCTAAGATGCCTCTTTCATTCCCAACACTTACACTGAATTTAAACAATCTTAGAAATCATGTAGTAGATTGTACTCTGCCTTTTTATGCACACACACACACACACACACACACACACAAATCGGTCATGCCTTGTCCTGATTATTCACCTTAGTTAATTCAGAGTTTCCTGGCACTCTTTTTGCATTTGTTGAGTTGTCTTGCCTTTTTTTTTTTCCTGAGATTTGTGAATTCCCTGTTAAGGTGCCTGATAAAAGCCTGTTTACTTGTCTGCAGCCTGACTGACATAGAGCCTCCGATATTCTAACTCCACACTCATTGTGAATTATATCATTTAAAATAAATGCCACAAAAGCATTTTGTAGCGTTCAGACTTCACCACAACAACAGGTTATTCCTTTTTTATTGATTTGAGTTATTATTTGAGTTCGCAATCACTTCTGCAACAAAGCATCTGACATAATCAAGGGAAACACAGATAATGACAAGAGTCAGAATTATTTAATTCTTGTTCTCGTCAGGAGTCTTGAACAGGTATGATGTCAGCCATTAATAAGGCTGCGGCTTCAGTGTTTTTGGTTGAATAGATTCATTGTTTGTTCATTTCCTAAAGAAATACGTCAATAAAAATAAAACTTTAACAATAATGTATGACAATATAACCATAAACGCTTAATGCAAAAATGACCAGATCACAGTGAAGGCAGTGGTTTCTCTTATTTCATTTATTCAGGTGATATTGTTCTTTGCCACCTTTGCTCAGTCACAGCTGCCTTTGTTGCCCTTTGTCAGCAAGTTTTACTCTATAACCCATGTTTCTCTTTGTATGATAATCTTTCAGTATGTATATTGCAGTCCTCTGACATTTTCTGTTACTGGGAGTTATATCAACGTGTCAAAATATTCTTCTATTTAATGTGGCATGTATTAAAATTGGAGTTGGTACTGTAGAAGTATGCCTGGAGAGAGGCCTGGAGTTAGACAAGGCCTCTGAGAAGCGGTTGACAATCCTGGGACAGTATGTGTGTTGGGACAAACATCTCACACAATTTAATGTGCCTCATTCAAAACAATATAGTGACAAATGAACTTGAAATGAACTGACCTGTGTAGACTAATCATTGCATCCCCAGTTTCACCAAGCAACAACTGATTAAATCCTGTCATTTCCTCCCTGTGAGGAGGAGCCAATGCAAAACCCAGATGTCTTCCACCTCTACTTAACTGACTGCAGAGAGGACGACAGAGGACAGTGGACACACAGTTTAACATGATGGACTACAGGACAGGGCTGCTGCTTTTAACTGTCTGCTGGGCAGGTGAAGAGTTTCACTGATGCTGATCTAAAATAATTTCTATTTGAGTTTCTATCTTAAAACATATGATGTTTCTTTTTAATCTTGACAGGTGTTGATGCTCAGACTCTGACAGAATCTGAACCAGTGGTTAAAAGGCCTGGAGAATCCCACAAACTGACCTGTACAGCCTCTGGATTCACATTCAGCAGCTACTATATGGCCTGGATCAGACAGGCTCCTGGAAAAGGACTGGAGTGGATTGCTGCTGATTATGCTGGTAGCACCACTGCCTACTCTCAGTCAGTCCAAGGCCGGTTTACCATCTCCAGAGACAACAGCAGACAGCAGCTGTATCTGCAGATGAACAGTCTGAAGACTGAAGATTCTGCTGTTTATTATTGTGCTCGAGACTCACAGTGACTGGAGTTGGTTCAGCAGCTGTACAAAAACCTACTGTCCTCATCTTTACCACAATTATCTCACATGATTAATGTCCATAGTTCAAGTAGCTCAAGAAAATGATAGAATAAAGTTACACCAAACACTTTGGGAACCAATGATAGAAATATTAATAGAAAAATATTTTTAAACAGAGATACAAATGTAGAAATCATGTTATTTAAAAGGCATCTTGCTTAACAGAGCTTCATTAAAACGACTCCTCGACTGAGACAGTAGCTGAGCAATAAACAGTTTGTGTAGTTAAAAGATTTTGCTGATTGTCTCACATGAGATTAACAAGTCTTTTTATTTGTCTTATTTTTCAGGAGATTGGAGTGCTTTTAAAATGACAGAATAAACATAATAGTGCAAAGACTGGAGTTTACAGAATAAATGGAGGTTCAACCTGTTGTTTCTGACGTACTCTCACTTAACTGTCCATGTTTTGTAACGTTTTTTCTTTTTTCTTCTTCTTCTCAAATTTGATTTAAATAAAAGAGCAGTTTCTTACACATCATTAATAGATAAGTCAGCAGACATTTTGATCTTAAATACAACAATTATTATTTGGCATATCGTCACATAAGTTTCAGTTGCTAGGTAGTTAATTTCCTCCCAAGGCTCAGAGTTTCTCTGTATGTCTGCAGTCTCAAACACAATTTGAGAACTGAAACCTTCAGAAGTTTAAAGAAATCCAGGCCTTCAACCAGCTGCAGCACATCAAGCAGCGTTCAGTTAGATTAACTTGCTTTCAGTTAACTGCTGTTTTAAGTAACACGAAGAAATAAACACACACGATTTAAAAAATCTTTTAAAATGTGATTATTACAAGTACCATCAATTGTAACAGAATATCTGAATTCAACTATTTTAAATTTTAACAATATTTAAAAAGTCAACAGCAGTGAAGACTTTATGCAAATCAGTTGAGGGAGTCCAATTATAGAAAAACAAATCTGCAGGATCCT
Source organism: Xiphias gladius (assembly GCF_016859285.1). NCBI lineage: Eukaryota > Metazoa > Chordata > Actinopteri > Istiophoriformes > Xiphiidae > Xiphias > Xiphias gladius. The sequence continues at coordinate 22,499,502 of NC_053401.1, read as the reverse complement.
TCAAAGCAAACATGTAAAAATATAACAAATAAAAAAATTATAGTTTTTTTTTAATTCATTCAGATAAATCAATGCATTTACACTTCTTAAATCAGTATTTGTTAAGTGTTAAAATGGTGCTTTATTTTCTGTTATGCTGTTTCAGTCTCTTGAATTTGACTCTAAAAGCAGAATGTGATGTAGGTGGAGCTCACTGTAAACAAATCCTATCAGGGATCCAGTTTACATCATATTTAAGGAGGATTCATGGATTTGAAGACGTAATAAACACACTGTCAACATGGCTGACAGAAAGCTGACACTCCTGGTGGTGGTTGTGTAGTTTCAATTGGTACTGAAGGTCAGACCATAACATAGTCTGACCCAGCAGTTAAAAGACCTGGAGAATCCCTCAGACTCACCTGCACAACATCTGGGTTTAAGTTTGGAAGCTCTGAGTGGAACTGGATCAGACAGGCTCCTGGTAATGGACTGGAGTGGACTGCTTATATAGACACTTATAGGTTCTCCTATGTGTTACTCCCCGTCAGTCCAGGGTAGATTCACCATCTCCAGAGACGACTCCAGCAGTAAAGTCTATCTACAGATGAACAGTCTGAAAACCGAGGACACAGCAGTGTATTAATGTGCCAGAGAGACACAGTGAGAGACAGTAACAGGAGAGATAAGAAAACTACTTCCTCTATTTACCACCACAACAAGGAACATTCAGTTTTCTCCATATTACATTTACTGCAATGCTAATTTCAGACATAATGTTTTCGTATCACTGCAAGAATCCCAGCTATTACATCATATTATATTAATTCTAAGCATATTAATAACAATTATTTCAATCAATAGACTTAAATTTAACTAATGTTTTCATTTCAAACTGATCTCCAAAAATAATTGACTCACATTCATGTGACCATGATCTGCCAGGTCTCTGTGGAAACTCAGTAATCTTCCTTGTGACACAGGATGACAGAGATCAGTGGACACACAGTTTAACATGACGACAATTGAACAGGGCTGCTGCTTAGATGGTGAATATTTGCCTATTCACAGATTTAGAGTTCTGTCTTCAGACATCTGCTAAAGTATAGCGAGTGACTCTTTTCTTTTTTGTCTTTTTTGTCATGTTTATTCACTATACACATGTGAGAAAGTGGTCAAACACAATGAAAAAAGGAGAAAAAATAAACATCTTCATCATCATCATTGTTGCTGTCTCAATCTGTTTTAAAGTATCTGTCTATTTAGACCATATATTGGAGTTCTACTTTAAACCTTTAGAGGGCAGTTAAAGCCTTTTTTTCTCTCTTTTTTTTTGGATGTACATCTTTTACGTACAAGTGCAAATCTCCAACCATCAACAGGAAACACAAGTCTTCATAATGTTCACATGATTTTGTTGTTCCTTTACCAAGAATGTGTTACTTAACAAAATTAAATTTCAGCTATTATTTGTCAAAGACTTTGTTTCATGAGCAAAAACAATTCCTACTTTGATTTAGGAAACTCTGACATGTATTAATTTAGAGTTGGCTTCAAAATGCTGCAAAACCTTTACTTTAATATTTGTTCCGTGTTGATTTTTCTTGTGTGTGCTGTACTTTTGCTTATATATTCTATTTTGGGGGAACTTTTTGAGACAAAAGTCTAATTTTAAGGGAAAAAAAAATAACAAAAAAAACATTTAATGTTAAAGAAACTTCGACATCAGGAGAGAATACAAGCTCAGAAAGAAAATTAAATTCAGATTTCATCAATCAAATTAATTTACTTGAATATAAGCTGTCCTTGTTCAACAGTAAGAAGAAAACGATTGCCAAGTCCTCTCCAACTCTCTCCTCCCTGTGAGGAGGAGTCAATTCAAAACTCAGATGTCTTCCACCTCTACTTATCTGACGGCAGAGAGGGAGACAGAGGACAGTGGACACACAGTTTAACATGATGGACTACAGGACAGGGCTTCTGCTTTTAACTGTCTACTGGGCAGGTGAAGAGTTTCACTGATGCTGATCTTAAATAATTTCTATTTGAGTTTCTATCTTAATACATATGATGTTTCCTTTTAATCTTGACAGGTGTCGATGCTCAGACTCTGACAGAATCTGAACCAGTGGTTAAAAGGCCTGGAGAATCCCACAAACTGACCTGTACAGCCTCTGGATTCACATTCAGCAGCTACGCTATGGCCTGGATCAGACAGGCTCCTGGAAAAGGACTGGAGTGGATTGCTCGTATCAGTAGCGGTGGTGGTAGCACTTACTACTCTCAGTCAGTCCAAGGCCGGTTTACCATCTCCAGAGACAACAGCAGACAGCAGCTGTATCTGCAGATGAACAGTCTGAGCACTGAAGATTCTGCTGTTTATTATTGTGCTCGAGACTCACAGTGACTGGAGTTGGTTCAGCAGCTGTACAAAAACCTTCAGTACTTATATGCAAGATGTATATGCTGCAAAACAGGAAAAATAGAACCAAAAAAGTTCAGCACTTAATAAGGAAAAACATGAACACACACATATCGACACACACAAACACATACACCGTCTCACAACACAACAATAATATTCCCACTCAGATATCTGTGTCAGAGCTTAACTCCAGAAGTAAATGTTTTCTTTTCATGAAAAAAATCATACAAACATACATACTGAATGAAGATTATTTTAAAAAAAAAGACTAAACCCAAACTTCATTTTCCATTCCATCCATCTGTCCATCAATTCAGTTTGTTGTTACAGACATTTGTTGTTGTGTCTGTGCTGGATGGTGTACTGGCATTCACTGGGGGAAACCTCCTGGACGGCTGATCATTCCAAGACATTTCCCCAGTGTTAACAGTATTTCAGATTGTGCAGTTAAACACACAAACATACACTAATATACTATATCAGTTGCAGAGCTTCAAACCATTTCTCTATATGTGGGTGCTACACAAGCGGTAGTTGTATTGTGATGAAGCAGAGAGATGGCAAATGAGGACAGATTGAGTTTCATGCGCATCATTTCTGTAACGGCCGTACGCTGCAGGTTAAGGAAGAAAAAAGAGGTCATTGGGTTTTGTTTAATTTACAGCAGCCCCAGCCTTTACAAACCTCTTTATTCTGATAGTAAGGTGGTATGTTGGCTCAGTGTCAAGCACTCTCACCTCACAGCAAGAACGTCTTGTGTATGTGTAAAAGCTAATAGATGAAACATTAACTGAGATCCAGCTGAGGAGGAGTTAATGCAAAACTCAGATTTCCTCCACCTCTACTTATCTGACTGCAGAGAGGACGACAGAGGACAGTGGACACACAGTTTAACATGATGGACTACAGGACAGGGCTGCTGCTTTTAACTGTCTGCTGGGCAGTCGAAAATATTTAATGAACTTCATTTGACACAGCGTTAATCACCGTTTGACATAATGTAACCATCTTAAATCATGTGAAGTTGTCTTTTTCATCTTGACAGGTGTTGATGCTCAGACTCTGACAGAATCTGAACCAGTGGTTACAAAGCCTGGACACAGGCAGATACTGTGTTCACCCTCAAGGGGCTTCTAGATCATGAGTCAAAATATAATTCTATTCTGTCTTAAATTGATGTTATTTTTAATAAAAATTAAACATTCATCATTAACTTACAAAAATAACATTTTAGGACATATAGCACATAAGAAAATGTCTGACTGAAACGGTCCCTTCCTCGCAAAACATCCAAGGACAGAAATACAACATTTACACATTTCAGCCATAATAATGTACAGTATATATTATTTGGTATGTAAAGTCAGTTACATTATGGCAGTGAAAAGCAGTTTCCTTTTAAAAAAACACTAGAGGGCAGCAGTGTCAAGTTTATCTGGCCTCTTTAACTATGAGGAAACACTTGTCTCTGCTTATCTCATCGATCTTAACTCACTAACACTCAAACCCTGGACTTAACTAGAGATTTATATTCAAATCAAATTCTAACAACTGTACCTGTGAAAAACTGGTCAAACACAATAGAAAAATGAGAAATGCTGAAACACTGATCAACGTCTTTATTGTTGGTGTCTCAGTCTGGTTCTTCACTCTCTCTCTCTCTCAGAGTCCAGCACTGATCTTCTTCTGAGCTTTAGTCTTTATGTCTCTTTACCTTTCAGCTCTGTCTCTCCAAAATCTCAGACTGGTCAAAATGCAAATTCGCACAATGATGCACAGTCCCCACCCATTCAGCCTGCTCAGCGTATAGAGTATATTCTTCATTTCAGCCTTTGTAGTCGCAGACTCAGCCAAGTTTCCACCATGACAGTTGTGCTAAGTGTCCTCCTCTTGGCTCTCCTTTCAGGTGAGTGCAGTCGGTATCCAGCAGAGCAGGAGAGAAGGAGCTCCGGAGGTCTGCTGGCTTCCTGTCATCTAAACTCTGTGTCTTTTTCAGCTTCTAAGCCCCAGTCCCTCACCTCCTCAGAGCCAGTGGTCCACAGAGCAGGAGAATCGGTCCCTCTGTCCTGTAAAGTAGAAGGACTTGCTCTTTTTTGGACAGTTTATCCTGAAACATTTAATCATCTTACGGGAGCAGATCTTTAAATACCTTTGAATATGCCCATAGGCTAAGATGCCTCTTTCATTCCCAACACTTACACTGAATTTAAACAATCTTAGAAATCATGTAGTAGATTGTACTCTGCCTTTTTATGCACACACACACACACACACACACACATACACACACACACACACACACACACACAAATCGGTCACGCCTTGTCCTGATTATTCACCTTAGTTAATTCAGAGTTTCCTGACACTCTTTTTGCATTTGTTGAGTTGTCTTGCCTTTTTTTTTTTCCCTGAGATTTGTGAATTTCCTGCTAAGGTGCCTGATAAAAGCCTGTTTACTTGTCTGCAGCCTGACTGACATAGAGCCTCCGATATTCTAACTCCACACTCATTGTGAATCATATCATTTAAAATAAATGCCACAAAAGCATTTTGTAGCGTTCAGACTTCACCACAACAACAGGTTATTCCTTTTTTATTGATTTGAGTTATTATTTGAGTTCGCAATCACTTCTGCAACAAAGCATCTGACATAATCAACTGAAAGACAGATAATGACAAGAGTCAGAATCATTTAATTCTTGTTCTTGTCAGGAGTCTTGAACAGTTATGATGTCAGCCATTAATAAGGCTGCGGTTTCAGTGTTTTTGATTGAATAGATTCATTGTTTGTTCATTTCCTAAAGAAATACGTCAATAAAAATAAAACTTTAACAATGATGTATGACAATATATCCATAAACGCTTAATGCAAAAATGACCAGATCACAGTGAAGGCAGTGGTTTCTCTTATTTCATTTATTCAGGTGATATTGTTCTTTGCCACCTTTGCTCAGTCACAGCTGCCTTTGTTGCCCTTTGCCAACAAGTTTTACTCTATAACCCATGTTTCTCTTTGTATGATAATCTTTCAGTATGTATGTTGCAGTCCTCTGACATTTTCTGTTACTGGGAGTTATATTAACGTGTCAAAATATTCTTCTTTTTAATGTGGCATGTATTAAAATTGGAGTTGGTACTGTAGAAGTATGCCTGGAGAGAGGCCTGGAGTTAGACAAGGCCTCTGAGAAGTGGTTGACAGTCCTGGGACAGTATGTGTGTTGGGACAAACATCTCACACATTTTAATGTGCCTCATTCAAAACAATATAGTCACAAATTAACTTGAAATGAACTGACCTGTGTAGACTAATCATTGCATCCCCAGTTTCACCAAGCAACAACTGATTAAATCCTGTCATTTCCTCCCTGTGAGGAGGAGCCAATGCAAAACTCGGATGTCTTCCACCTCTACTTAACTGACTGCAGAGAGGACGACAGAGGACAGTGGACACACAGTTTAACATGATGGACTATAGGACAGGGCTGCTGCTTTTAACTGTCTGCTGGGCAGGTGAAGAGTTTCACTGATGCTGATCTTAAATAATTTCTATTTGAGTTTCTATCTTAATACATATGATGTTTCCTTTTAATCTTGACAGGTGTTGATGCTCAGACTCTGACAGAATCTGTACCAGTGGTTAAAAGGCCTGGAGAATCCCACAAACTGACCTGTACAGCCTCTGGATTCACATTCAGCAGCTTCTGGATGGCCTGGATCAGACAGGCTCCTGGAAAAGGACTGGAGTGGATTGCTGCTGTTGATACTGATAGCAGCACTGCCTACTCTCAGTCAGTCCAAGGCCGGTTTACCATCTCCAGAGACAACAGCAGACAGCAGCTTTATCTGCAGATGAACAGTCTGAAGACTGAAGATTCTGCTGTTTATTATTGTGCTGGAGACTCACAGTGACTGGAGTTGGTTCAGCAGCTGTACAAAAACCTACTGTCCTCATCTTTACCATTAGTTATCTCACATGATTACTATGTCCATAGTTCAAGTAATTCAAGAAAATGATAGAATAAAGTTACACCAAACACTTTGGGAACCAATAATAGAAATATTAATAGAAAAATATTTTTAAACAGAGATACAAATGTAGAAATCATATTATTAGAAAGGCATCTTGCTTAACAGAGCTTCATTAAAACGACTCCTCGACTGAGACAGTAGCTGAGCAATAAACAGTTTGTGTAGTTAAATGATTTTGCTGTTTGTCTCACATGAGATTAACAAGTCTTTTTATTTGTCTTATTTTTCAGGAGATTGGAGTGCTGTTAAAATGACAGAATAAACATAATAGTGCAAAGACTGGAGTTTACAGAATAAATGGAGGTTCAACCTGTTGTTTCTGACGTACTCTCACTTAACTGTCCTTAACTGTAATGTTTTTACTTTTTTCTTCTTCTTCTCAAATTTGATTTTAAAAAAAGAGCACTTTCTTACACATCATTAATAGATAAGTCAGCAGACATTTTTTTCTTAAATTACAACAATTATTATTTTGCATATCGTCACATAAGTTTAAGTTGCTAGGTAGTTCATTTCCTCCCAAGGCTCAGAGTTTCTCTGTATGTCTGCAGTCTTAAACACAGTTTGAGAACTGAAACCTTCAGAAGTTTAAAGAAATCCAGGCCTTCAACCAGCTGCAGCACATCAAGCGGCGTTCAGTTAGATTAACTTGCTTTCAGTTAACTGCTGTTTTACGTAACACGAAGAAATAAACACACACGATTTAAAAAATCTTTTAAAATGTGATTATTACAAGTACAATCAATTGTAACAGAATATCTGAATTCAACTATTTTAAATTTTAACAATAATTAAAAAGTCAACAGCAGTGAAGACTTTATGCAAATCAGTTGAGGGAGTCCAATTATAGAAAAACAAATCTGCAGGATCCTTCAAAGCAAACATGTAAAAAAATAAAAAATATATAATTTTTCTATTTATTCAGATAAATCAATGCATTTACACGTCTTAAATCAGTATTTGTTAAGTGTTAAAATGGTGCTTTATTTTCTGTTATGCTGTTTCACTCTCTTGCATTTGACTCTAAAAGCAGAATGTGATGTAGGTGGAGCTCACTGTAAACAAATCCTAACAGGGATCCAGTTTACATCATATTTAAGGAGGATTCATGGATTTGAAGACGTAATAAACACACTGTCAACATGGCTGACAGAAAGCTGACACTCCTGGTGGTGGTTGTGTAGTTTCAATTGGTACTGAAGGTCAGACCATAACATAGTCTGACCCAGCAGTTAAAAGACCTGGAGAATCCCTCAGACTCACCTGCACAACATCTGGGTTTAAGTTTGGAAGCTCCGAGTGGAACTGGATCAGACAGGCTCCTGGTAATGGACTGGAGTGGACTGCTTATATAGACACTTATAGTTGTCCTATGTATTACCTACCGTCAGTCCAGGGTAGATTCTCCATCTCCAGAGACGACTCCAGCAGTAAAGTCTATATGCAGATGAACAGTTTGAAAACCGAGGACACAGCAGTGTATTAATGTGCCAGAGAGACACAGTGAGAGATAGTAACAGGAGAGATAAGAAAACTACTTCCTCTATTTACCACCACAAGTAGGAACATTCATTTTTCTCCGTATTACATTTATTGCAATGCTAATTTCAGACAATATGTTTTATTATCACTGCAAGAATCCCAGCTATTACATCATATTATATTAATTCTGAGCACATTAATAACAATTATTTCAATCAATAGACTTAAATTTACGTAATGTTTTCATTTCAAACTGATCTCCAAAAATAAGGTTAGGCACATAAAAAACATCCTGTGCTGAAAACAGAAATTCCAACAATTATTTGAACTGGTTGAGTTTTTTTTTTAATTGCAGGAATTTGAGTGAGTCATGAAACGACTCTCAATAAACTATTTAAGTATAAATATCAGGCAGGTTTTAAGCCTCATTGAAAGACAATTAAAAGGGACATTGGAAAAACCTCCAGATGTTAATTACACAATAGCAGTTTTTGGAAAATAAATCCTACAAAGTTAATTCCAGACTCCAAACTGAACCAAAGATTTTCTTAAAACATTTAAGTGTTTTTATTCTTTATATTATAATATCAATAATATTAATGATAATAGGTTCCTTTATTTAGCTCCACATTGACTCACATTCATGTGACCATGATCTGCCAGATCTCTGTGGAAACTCAGTAATCTTCCTTGTGACACAGGATGACAGAGATCAGTGGAAACGTAGTTTAACATGACGGACAATTGAACAGGGCTGCTGCTTAGATGGTGAATATTTGCCTATTCACAGATTTAGAGTTCTGTCTTCAGACATCTGCTAAAGTATAGCGAGTGACTCTTTTCTTTTTTGTCTTTTTTGTCATGTTTATTCGCTATACACATGTGAGAAAGTGGTCAAACACAATGAAAAAAGGAAAAACTAAACATCTTCATCATCATCATTGTTGCTGTCTCAATCTGTTTTTAAGTATCTGTCTATTTAGACCATATATTGGAGTTCTACTTTAAACCTTTGGAGGGCAGTTAAAGCCTTTTTTTCTCTCCTTTTTTTTTGGATTTACATCTTTTATGAAAAAGTGCAAATCTCCAACCATCAACAGGAAACACAAGTCTTCATAATGTTCACATGATTTTTTTGTTCCTTTACTTTCTTGAAAGAAAAAAAATGTAATTATTCAACAATATTCAAATGAAAGTTCCTCGTAAGGAAGTGAAGTATGTGTGTATGTCAGTGAGACGACAGAAAATAACATCAGTTCAGCTTCAACGTCAAACATGTTCTCTGTAGCTCTGATACAGCTGCCGGCAGCTGGATCCTGTGAGGAGCTTTCAGTGGATTCACACTAATAAAAACCTTAGATTCACTGAATAGTCAGATGAATGATGGAGATAATGTTGATAATCTATTCCAGACTTTCACATTTACATGTTTTTACTCAGTGTAAGTTATGTACACTTCAAAATTCCCTTTGTAGACTTCAACCAAGAATGTGTTACTTAACAAAATTTAATTTCAGCTATTATTTGTCAAAGAGTTTGTTTCATGAGCAAAAACAATTCCTACTTTGATTTAGGAAACTCTGACATGTATTAATTTAGAGTTGGCTTGAAAATGCTGCAAAACCTTTACTTTAATAATTGTTCCGTGTTGATTTTTCTTGTGTGTGCTGTACTTTTGCCTATATATTCTATTTTGGGGGAACTTTTTGAGACAAAAGTCTAATTTTAAGGGGAAAAAAAATAACAAAAAAAACATTTAATGTTACAGAAACTTCGACGTCAGGAGAGAATACAAGCTCAGAAAGAAAATTAAATTCAGATTTCATCAATCAAATTAATTTACTTGAATATAAGCTGTCCTTGGTCAACAGTAAGAAAAAAATGATTGCCAAGTCCTCTCCAACTCTTTCATTCCTGTGAGGAGGAGTCAATGCAAAACCCAGATGTCTTCCACCTCTACTTAACTGACTGCAGAGAGGACGACAGAGGACAGTGGACACACAGTTTAACATGATGGACTACAGGACAGGGCTGCTGCTTTTAACTGTCTGCTGGGCAGGTGAAGAGTTTCACTGATGCTGATCTTAAATAATTTCTATTTGAGTTTCTATCTTAATACATATGATGTTTCCTTTTAATCTTGACAGGTGTTGATACTCAGACTCTGACAGAATCTGAACCAGTGGTTAAAAGGCCTGGAGAATCCCACAAACTGACCTGTACAGCCTCTGGATTCACATTCAGCAGCTCCTATATGGCCTGGATCAGACAGGCTCCTGGAAAAGGACTGGAGTGGATTGCTCGTATCAGTAGCAGTGGTAGCAGCACTGCCTACTCTCAGTCAGTCCAAGGCCGGTTTACCATCTCCAGAGACAACAGCAGACAGCAGCTGTATCTGCAGATGAACAGTCTGAAGACTGAAGATTCTGCTGTTTATTATTGTGCTCGAGACTCACAGTGACTGGAGTTGGTTCAGCAGCTGTACAAAAACCTTCAGTACTTATATGCAAGACGTATATGCTGCAAAACAGGAAAAATAGAACCAAAAAAGTTCAGCACTTAATAAGAAAAAACATGAACACACACATATCGACACACACAAACACATGCACCGTCTCACAACACAACAATAATATTACCACTCAGATATCTGTGTCAGAGATTAACTCCAGAAG